>NC_135852.1:3767551-3922551 GCF_029677425.1 Wolffia australiana | reverse complement strand
GACTAAAATCTTTGCAGACAACCCTTGCGCATCACTGACTAAAATTATTATGTGACTCAAATTTTATATATTATTATAGATTTACTCAAATATTGAAAACCAATTAACACCCTAAATATAAATTAGGAGATTAAAGACCAATTAATATTTAGGGTGTTAATTGATAAAAAGCTATGATTTACTGTTAAGGCCTAAAAGTAACATATAAAATATTTAACATTAAGTCAATGTATAACCTGGAACCTTAAATTTTTGATAAATTATTTTGTTATAAAAACATTCTTCCAAAAATAGTTGGATCAATCTCTTGCCTTCAGACGAGATATGAATAGTTTAGAATTTTATGCATGAGTAGGGCTATTTTGAACTGAATATAACAAATGAATACTGATATTATATTTCATATATTTAATTTCAGAATGCGTTAGCTGAATCCATTTAAGTGAAATATAGAAATTTAATGGAAGTACAGGTTCATATTCTTATTCCAGTTATTCTTCTAATTTTACTTTTATCTATCACAATATCCATATATTTTGGATATTAATTATCATTCATAATATATGCATATTGATCAGGTAATACTTATACATATTGTTAACCTGGATAAAACATTCATACTTGATTGTTCATATTCGTGGACATGATCATGTTGAGGTTATACACAATAGTACTTACTATGAGATAAATCTCTAGTTTTTATGATGAGTTGACTTTGGGATTGACCTGTGTTTTAATGTTTAAGAATAATCAATTTCAACTTTCATATTCATTTTTATGAAATTTCATATTATATTTTTCTCTGAAAGCCATGAATCCATATTCAAATTCATTATTTCCAGTTTTTATGTTTTTGTACATACATTCATGTGTCTTTCATATTCATTAATGAAACTATGGTGATAAACACAAGAATTGTCATGTATTCAAAAAATGAAATTCAGAAGTAGCCAATTAAGTCATAGGTAGAATTATTTTCTGCATTCAATTAAGTTCAAATTAACCACGTTTGACTTCTGTAAAGTTGCGGAAAATGTCTTATATTTTCTAGAAGTTTATTTGAATGGAAGGAATTAATTTTGATGAGATTTATTGAATGTAAGAGAGGTCCAAACCACAACCTAGACTAGAGGAGGAAGCCACAAAAAGGATATCCAAATCCCAAATCAAGCATATGTTAGAAGTCCATGGCCATGTCAAATGGTGCCACTCTCTGTTGTCTAAGGATCCTACTATTATGGTGGGCCTGTGATGAGGTGTCCCATTACACCTGTCCCAATATTATAAGGACATTTCAACTTTCATACTGACTTTTGTGAAATTTCTTCTGAGGCAGGTGCAAGGGATTGTAGACAAGACACTATGACCTTCGTCTTGTCAGGCATCCTGAGATTTCTTTCCCCTCGCAAATCAGCCTGTCCAGGTTCATTGCTCCCCCAGATCATTACATCCACGGTCATCCAATCCCATCTTATATCCTGAGAAAATGTCATGGAGAAAAGTTTAATATAATTAAAATGTAATCTTTTTAACTGAATTCTTTTAATTGTCCAGCCCATGAGCCATCATCAAATTTATCTATATTCCTCATTCCTTCATCACTGCTTTTGGGTTAGATAATTTTTAGCTTCGTCGCAGCTTAGTTTCTCAGTAATTAAATTTTATAACTGGAAATTTTTATCGCAAGATTAGGCATAGTCATTGCAAGATATGGTTAATGAAGGGAGAGAGAACACTTTCTTCTTACAGCAAACGTTTGGCTTGGGATGATCACTGCACACTCAACACTTAATGGGTACAACACTTAGGGTAATTACAGGTTTTTATATTGATTCATATGGGGCTAAACCATGGACCTTCAAATTAGGATAAATAATGCACGTGTTTAAGAATTTAAGAATCTCATCTTTTCTCATGTCCCATTCCTTAGGGTTGTCTGATATGCCTACGGTTCCATTCAAGAAAATTTCTGCAAGGGTGAGATAAAGGATCAAACAAGCAAGTCAAAATGTTGAATCCATAGTTAATGCACGTCAATGAAAGTCTCCATTTCTACCATCCATCGGAAAAAATATATTAAATAATGATTATAAAATTTAGGCCAGCGCAGCTCCAGTTCCGGATGCCACTTCACACATCCAAAATTGGATAAAGGCCTCTTTCAATTATTTTCTTCCCTCCGGAACATTAATTAGCTGGAAATTTTCCTCCATTCAGTTATCTCAAACTCACCTGCTCATGTTATACAAATCAGTCATGTCTTTCGCATGGATGGCGAGATCATGCAGAGATTCCAAATATTTATTATCTAGCATTTATTTCCTTCTTTCTTTTATCTATGCTGTCGCTCCCACATACTCCAACTTCCCGTTCCTTTAGGAAGATCCCGGAATGCTACAATCAAGGCATTTCTTAATCCGTCGAGGATTCGAGGAAGAAATAGAGTTCGAAAAAAAAGGCGGAGGAAAACAAGAGAGGGGATCAATGACATTGACGTTAACTGAAGGTAGATGGAAATGTATGAGCTTATAGAGATAGAGACAGAGATGGAGATAGAAATAGATATAGGGATGAAGATACATAAATAGAGCGGGCGGGAGAGAGAGTTATCTAGATAGATAGATGATATATAGATAGAGGGAGCGGAGGGAGAGTTATCTTGATAGATAGATGATATATAGATAGAGGGAGCGGGAGAGAGAGTTATCTAGATAGATAAATGATATATAGATGGAGGGAGATAGATAGATAGAGGGAGATAGAAAGATAGATAGATACATAGATAGATGGATAAAGATGTATAGATAGATACATTGATAGACAGAGAAAGATATATATTTATATAGAGAGAGATAGATAGATTGATAGATAAATAGATATGTAGAGGGAGATAGGTATATGTATAGAGGGAGATTGATAAATAAATATATTGAGGGAGAGTAGACATGGTCGTTCTGTTCTGTTTGTTTAAAAGGAACAAAAAATTTGCACAAACGAACTGCATAGGGGTCTATTCGCTGTTCTGTTTGTTTTATGTGCGAAAATTAGAACAGATGTTCGAACAAATTCGCACAATTTGCACAAATTTATACAATCCGCAAAAAATCGCACAATCGACACAAATTTGCACAATCCGAACAATTCGCACAAATTCGCACAATCCAAACAAATTCGCACAAAATGAACAAATTCACACAAAGTGAACAAATTCGCACAAAGGAACAAATTCGCACAAAACGAACACAATTCGCACATGAAGTGAAAAAATTGCATATTTTGCTTGTAAATTGTATGAAATTGCTCAGATTTGGTAAAACATTGCCCTGTATGTAGGAGAGTAAACTGAACTAAAAATATTCTAAGTTATTATATATATTTAAGTAATATACATAAGACGGGAATAATAATTTAAATGGATAGTTTAGTAGGGTATGTTTGTTGTCATGAATTAATTTTCTAAAATGGTGGAAAATTCTCAAAGATGACAAGTGCGAATAGAAATTGTAATTAACATTACAATAAGAAGAATAGAAATTTCAGTGGTAGAGGAATTATTAATTTATAAGTGAGTGATAATTTATTTTTTTAGAAAATGAGAGTTAAAACTAAACATGAGGAAACTGATAAAGAAGCGGACCCTAATAAACTATCCTACTAATCTATCACACTTGTTTAATTGAAAAAATTAAATGTGGCATTTTTTAGTTGTAATTTTTTAGCTTAAAGTAGTTCTGTTCTGACTTGTTATTACTCACTGGAAGTTAAAATGAAAAAATTAATGAGTCCACGCACAACGACAATTAGTACGTAAAAGATGACCAGGCATTTAGGAAACGGTTACAGATGGAAAAGTCCAAGTGCGTTTAGGAAAGGTAAATGATGTTTTGCCAAATTAGTTTCATAAACATCGAAGCTGGGAGGCGAAACGACGGATGTTTTTCTTGACAACATCAATCATTGCTGGAGTGAAATTACAGCGCTCCCAGGATTCGCTGTCATCCCATTGAGTATTCAAAACTCTTTCGGCATTTGTCGCAGGGTTGAAATCTTTTGTCAGGACAACAACAATGTATGTAAGCATGCGTTGATAGCCTATGACAATAAATTGCTCTTGTATTGGGGAAAACTATTCTGCGTTTCCCCCATCTGTATTGTTTGTGTGTGTATTGACGTTATCATCGTTCGGTTCTGAGTCTAAGCTGATGACAGCAACAGTCGGGTCTTGGGGTTGCTTTTGCATTCGTCGTCATAGAAGTCGCACACTTCTCCGTTGGGCGCCCCTATATCTGGTTCTTGCACCCTCCATTGTCTCCGCGTCGCTGTGGATGTACCTGCATTTTGTGGGAGACATCATAATATGTAGGTGATGAATTGTGACATGCAGAAATAATTGTGCTTGAAACCAATAGGGAGACTAAAAGAGAGCGGACCACACTTTAACAGAAAAACATAACAGTTGTGGAGCATTTAAAGGAGAAATAAATGAGGATATATGAACATTCTCAGTTGTAACAGCAATAACTTTTGTGGATCATTCTGTGCTTGAACATCAATAGTCAACGTATCATTGATGTGTTCATAGATGAGATTCGTGGCATACTTTCTGTTAGAGGGTAGTTCATGAGGTAGAAACACTCATGTTGCTGTTCTAGGGTGCGTCGACACGAATGTCAAATGGCCCATCATCTTCATCACCGTCTTCGTCCTCATTCGCTCTCAAATCATCGTTGTTGTACCATGGCTTCAACATCATTAGGACTTCTACGCTCTCTGCTGTGAACCGCGATCGCCTGTAGTTGATTACACGGTGACCTTCTGAGAATAGACTCTCACACGCCGCACTCGTCGCCTGCACAACTAGGAATTCCTTTGCAACCAACGCTAACGTTGGGTAAGAAAGCTGACCTGTCATGAGAGTAAAATTATTCAGATATGCAATCAGGGAGGCAAGAGAATAGGACTATGAAAAATAAAAATTTAATGCTACATGTCGTCTTCCACCAATGCAACACCTCTATGCCGAAAGCTGGGGGGGCCGTCGCATATACATTGAACTCCTCAATAGGATCAACTCTTTGTGGTAGTTCAGAGGGATCTAGTAGTTCTTCTAGCTCCATTTGTATGAAATCACTCATCATTGATAGAAAAGATCGTTCGGTGGATCAACTCCCAACATTTCTGGATACCGAATGGGACTCCATGATATTGCAAACGGTAGACAGAACATCATTCTTCGCATGTGGATCAATCAAATGAAGCTTCATGGATGGGTCGAGTAAGAGGCAATAGTGAAAGCCTCATTTTGTGTCGGTAAGGAGACATATTTGTCTAACTTCACCCACATAGCTGAACATACATTAGATAAGGCGTTCCTTTGCCTAGCGGACATAGCGTGTCCAACAGGAAGCATGGAGGAGTCCGTAACTCCCACTCTAATATGCTCAAGGTGCCTCATCAGACCCTTAATAATGACTATACCCTCATTTGACATCGGTGACTTGCTCCGAATAGCGAGAGAGGTACCGTGGTGGAGTGGCTTGAGTAAGTCAACAAATTTTTCAATGAGGTCCCACTCTTCGTCAAGTAAAGAACGTTTGCGAAGCACGTTTGACAGCATCATATCGATGACAGATTTCTTCTCAATGCTTCCGCGGAGCATTTTGAAAGTCAAGCTCCACCTTATAGGGAAATCTATCGAGATCCTCCTCGTGTTTGACATATTCAATTGTCGGCAGTAGGAAAATTATTTTGCCTCTTTCTTCGACGATCCTCGTATAGCGACAACCACCTCTCTCAGGCGCCAAACAACGTCACCTAAGGAAATTGCAGGAGTAGCCGACTCCTCCGCATCGAAGACGTTGTCAATGTCTGTGAGGTCTACTTCGTCAATGAAGGTTGCCTCGAGGCCTTCGTCGACGACATCGAGCGCCTTCAGTCCTGCCTGCATAACTAAGTTGATCACGTGCGCAATACACAACACATGTCTCTTTGCAGTAAAACAGGCACTCACAGAGCACAACTCTCATTTATAATGTCGCCATCATGGTTGAATTATTCGACACATTGTCCATCATCCCCGCACAAACCTTTGCACTCAACTTAAAATCAGCGAGAACCTCCAACACAATCTTGCTCAAGCACTCCCCACTATGCGAGCCCTCCAACTGATGTATAGCGAGGACACATTCACAAATCTTCTATTCTGTATCAATCCAATGAACGATGAGTCCTAAAAATGAGATTCGATTGGCAGAAATCCAACAATCTAAAGTAATGGCCATTTTTTCGACACCCTCTAGTCGGTTGCAAATACAAATCTTCAACTCAGTGTAAAGCTTGAAAGCTTTTTCCTTCACAGCCCTTGTCGATGGGATCGAAATCTCCTCCTGTGCGATGTATCGCAGTAGTCGTATGAAGTATTTCTTGCATACAATGTTCCATGGTGCGGCTGACTGACAAATGAACCGTACAAGCTCCTCTTTTGTCATCTCCGATGTGCGACCAGTGAAGTACAATTTTTCTGTACTTGGTCGATCAAAGATGTTCGCCACTGACGGTTGGTTGGAAGAGCTCCCTTCTTGAACCTTCAGTTCGTTATACTCTTTACGGTGCACATTTAGCAAATGTCACCATAGTACCGTGTTGCAGCTATACTTGTTCTGCTCTACTGTCACTGTACGACCCCTAGTCCGAGTCGCACATAAATTGCACGTGAAAACCCTAGGCGCCACCTCTGTGAAGTGTATCCGGGCAACGCATTTGTTCTTTCTCTTCCTCTTCTTTTGGTTGTGGCCAACACTCCCCTCTGTCGACGTAGAGCTCTCGGATGAAGCAGAGGTATGCGATCGATGTGTTCTAGGCATCTTAAGCTACAAGATCATCCTAAATTATGAGAAAGACAAATAAATCAATTGGGAGGTAAACATACAGAGAAATCAGCGGAGACATTAGCAAACATTATGTGATCCAATTTTACGCAACATAGTACAGATACGTTGGTTTATCGAAAAGATCATTGTCTCATGGATCTAACACAAATACCATGGTTCTGAAATTTTAATCAAGGATATAGCAACCATTCCTTCTTAAGTAGACTCAAACATCAGCACTGAAAGAATACAAGATGGTAAGACAAACAAGAATATACGCTGACATAGAGAAATGGTGAAATCAACGTAGAGAAGAGGAAAGTATTTGGAAACACCAAGCCAAATCAGCATGAAATAAAATCAGTTTCAATAGTACAAACTAACCCAAAACTGCGCAGCTCCAATTCCAGATGACTTCAGAAATGGTCTCAACGCTTCTCAGCCGAATCCACCCCAGAACAGTGATCCTGTCGAGTGCATTGCAGAAGCAGAGAGACCGTGAGAGAGAGATATGTCGAAATGGAGAGGGAGCAGGAGAGTAAGAGTGAATGCAATAGGGGGGACAGAGAGTTGGAGAAGAAAAGGAAGATGGAGATGGGGAGACATAGGAATGGAGAGGGAGAGGGAGAGGAAGAGTGATTAAGAGAAGGGACAACGGAGAATTGGGAAAAAGAAGATGGGCAGGGGGAGACATAGAAATGGAGAGGGATAGAGAGAGGATGAGGGATTGAGAGAGGGGGGGGGGCAAAGTATCTCAGAAGAAGAGAGACCGTGAGAGGGGGAGACATAGATATATTAAATAATAAATTAGAATAATGGCCAAAGGATCAATCGAGAAGCCCAATGAGTTTATATTACGCTCCATAGTGTCATTAATTGGACCTATCATTGTATTTCAGTCTTATGGGACATGTAAATAATTCTTCTCTTTTCATAGTGATCAAAATAAAGAAACATACATGTGATCTGTGACAAAAATTCATATTAAAATTAAACTAGAATATTGCCCAAAGGATCATAGGGAAGCTCAAAAGTTTTGCATTCTGCACATGATAGTTTCTTACATTTAACCCACATCCATTTTTTAACCTTACTCATGGGACGTAAATAATTTGAAATGTTTGTCATCAATTGAAAAAAGCTAATTTAGAAGAGATCTGTGATAAAATCATTATCAAAAAAATTGTGACAATGGATCAGAGAAGAAGCCCAAAAATTATTTACATTCTGTCCAGGATAGTTTCTTACATTAGAGGCCTACTCATGGGCTGTGTAAATAATTACAGTTTCAAATAAGACAATATACACTCGATCTGTGATGCACCTTACATTAAAAAATAAATGGAAATATATTTTCGTGATATGATCATGCCGAGTATGAGAAACCATTCAGAACTATTTGTTTTCGGAAAAAAAAAACCATTCAGAACTATGTAAACTGAAAACAACCAAAATTATATAAAATGAATGAACTTCGATCGGATATAGGGAAGGCATGGTGAGGCCAAAGATTTTACATTCTACACCTCACAGTCTCCTAAATTGACCCTATCATATTATTTGAGCCTTTCAGAGGTGACATGTGAATAATTTCCATTGTTTTCCCTTATAAAACAACATATTATACAGTACACGTGATCCGTGATATTGCGTCTAAAAAAGGAAATAAAAAGGGAAATCATATGACACCTCAATGTTAATACGTGGAAAGTATCAAGTGATCTGTGATATTTGATACTATATGTAAATGGATGGAAATATATGATCAGTTAAAAGTTTATGAAGTTTGCATTTTTAATAATTTATATTGTCTCAGTGAATCATGACAAATTTGGTTTCTCCTTAACCATACGTATCCACATAATAGACAAATGCATAAGTTAATTTACATCATACCACATAATTTAATCTTTAGGAGAACGACAAGATTACATGGTATGCCTTCTCCTGAGGCCCATGGAAACATAAGCAAAAAAAAAAATAGGGAAAGTGTCATTTCCGTATGAAGAGATTGTCTCATATTTTTTCATGGATGAAATCTTCTGCTGACGCGGATGCTAATCACTAAATGTTGAGTAAGAAACTGAAAATATGTTTTAAAATATATAGATTAGATCATTTTGTATTTAGATTCTGTATAGTAGCATGGACGAGCTTTGAACAACAGCTTTTAAAAATAGAAAATAATAAAAATCATCGTAATGAATGTACCATAGTTGGTGATTAATGTGACAATATTTTACAGCCCCAGAAATATTGACGAGGGAGAGGGAGAGGCCTAGAGGGAGAGGAAGAGTGATTGAGAGAAGGGACAACGGAGAAGTCTAAAAAAGAAGATGGACAGGGAGAGGCATAGGAATGGAGAGGGAGAGGGAGAAGGAGAGGGGAAGATGAGTGATTGAGCGAGGGGGAGACCGAGATTTGGAGAAGAAGAGGGAGAAGGAGAGGGGGAGGAAGAGTGATTGAGAGAGGTGGAGACAGAGATTTGTAGAGGAAGAGGGAGGGAGAGAAGGGGAGGAAGAGCGATTGAGACGGGTGGGGACAGAGATTTGGAGAGGGAGACAGAGAGGGAGAGGGAGAGTTATTGCGAGAGGAAGAGACAGAGCATTGGAGAAGAAGAGGGAGAGGCCTTCTGTGAAGAAACAAGAATAGGGAGAGGGGGATGGAGAGGGGAGCGACGAGAGCGAGAAGAAGAGAGAGTGATAGAGGGGGAGACAGAACCAGAGTGAGAGAAAATGTGAGAGACGGAAAAATGGAGAAGAAAAGGGAGATGATGGGTCACTGAAAGAGAGAAGAAGAAGGGAAGGAAGAGGAAGAGGGCGTGCGTACCTCGTGGAGAGATCCGACAGCGATGGCCGACGAGGAACGGAATGAGCAGCCGAGAAGGGAGACAGGGAGATGGGATGGATGGCGCAGCCGAGCAGGGGGAGCTGGGAGAGCAGCGACGGACGAGGCACGGAGAGTCGGAGAGAGAAGAAGGGGAGGACAAATACCTACAAATCGAGAAGGGGGATGAGAGTCGACTCGACTCAGTCTAGGGGTTTCTTTTTTTTTATTGACAAAAAGAAATTCGCACAATTCGCACGATGCGAACCGCACAGGGGTCTGTGCGAATTTATGTTCGTTTTCAACGTTGTTCTGTTCGGAAATCCGAACAGAACGCACAAATTGCTCAAATTCTCAAAAAGCGAACCAAACGACCATGTCTAAGGGAGAGCAATAGATAGATAAGTAGAAGGAGAGAGATAGATAGATAAGGAAAGGGAGAGATAGATAGAGAGGGACAGAAACATAGATCGATAGAGAGAGAGGGAGAGAGGGGGGGAGAGAGATAGATAGATAGAGAGGGAAAGGGAGAGAGATAGAGAGGGAGAGAAACATAGATAAATAGATACAGAGAGATACATAGAGAGGGAAAGGGAGAGAAATAGAGAGGGAGAGAAACATAGATAAATAGATAGAGAGAGATACATAGAGAGGGAAAGGGAGAGCAAGATAGAGAGGGAAAGAAACATAGATAAATAGATAGAGAGAGATAGATAGATATAGAGGGAAAGGGAGAGAAAGATAGAGAGGGAGAGAAATGTAGATATATAGATAGAGAGAGAGAGAGGGAGAGAGAGAGAGAGAGAGGGAGGGAGGTTTGTTTACCAAACTTCCTCAGCTTCACCAGTTCCACCCTCCCGTCCACATCCTTCACCTACAACAACCCACGTAAAGAGCAAATAAATCTCAGTGTTACCATCAAATATTAACAACGGTTCATCAATCACGGAGTTTCCTAATCCATTGATGATGCAAGAAAGAAAGAGAGGACGACAAAAAATAGACGGAGGAAGACAAGAGAGGGATTGAATGACACTGATGTGATATGAGGAGAGATACCAATGGACGAACTTATCGAGACATATCAATGTCCTCAACCATTATTCTGATCTATCCTTGGG
The DNA here is from genome assembly GCF_029677425.1 of Wolffia australiana. Lineage (NCBI taxonomy): Eukaryota > Viridiplantae > Streptophyta > Magnoliopsida > Alismatales > Araceae > Wolffia > Wolffia australiana. The sequence goes on along the minus strand of NC_135852.1, from coordinate 3,911,735 downwards.
GGTGAATGTAAATAATGAGGAGTCGCAGACTCGCGGAGACGAAGCGGCTGGATAGGACTCTAAACAAGATTAGATTAGTAATGATTGATGTTATATTTATACTCGTTAAAGAATAGATATTAGGAAATCATATAAGTCCAAACATAGATAGGATGAAATATAGTTAGGATTAAACATAGAACAGGATCCAACGGTCAGGATTAGATTTTGATTGTACCGTTATAATGAAAGGTCCACGGCACTGATCCAGCCGTTGGATCGGTGCACCCCAATCACTATAACGGTCAAGATCTTTAAACGGTATTTCGAATATAGATCCGTTGTAACAGCCACAACAGATATATATATATATATATATATATATATATATATATATATATATATATATATATACATTGCTATATTTAGCTACTCATAAACGTATAAATAAACCACCAATGTTAGATGATAATTGTGGGGAATACAACGATCATTGAATCGCTTGTGTGGGTGTCTTGTTCCCTCTCTAGCCTCTTCACATCTTCTTCCCTCTTCTCTTCTCTCCATCTCTCTTCTTCTCTGTTCGCTCTGCGGCATACGGCGTGGTCGGAATCTTTCAAGATCTACAAGTAAACACTGTCATCTACAAGATCCTCTTAACATGAAGGCATTACTTCAAGATCCCGTTCGTGTTTGATTCAACGAAAAAACGGTCACCACCAAAACCATTTTACAAGCCCGCCTTGGGAAAACGGTCATCAATGATCATCTTATGGAGGATGTAAGCTCTGAATAGCAACATACTCATGTGTAGTCTCCTTACTGTAATTTAATCGAATCATTCATTCCATTCCCTAATCCTAGCACGGAAGTGGCAGCAAGCATGTATTTTGAGGCATCTTTAAGAGCACTTGATTCCTAAAATATCTCATGGGACACTAATTTGAATTATAATTCTCATGCTCAAGTGGTCAAGGGCATGACTGGACGGTAATCTATACTCTGATTATATCATATAAAAACACTCATATTGGATGTTCCCTCATAGGCTCATATCACAGAAAATTGCAAAGGTCATCTGTAAAAATACTGAAAATGCATTGTGAAAGTGAACAAATTATGAAACCGATGTTTAACTCAAAAAGCACACTGAAATTTTTCTCTGCCCTCTATCAGTGTCTGGTAGTACATTGAGTTTTTTTCATCGTCCTTTAGACTAATCGTTACTTTGCTGCACTATCTGATTCGAAGCAATAGGCGGTGGCCTTAGGATAACTCCCTCAAAAGGTGTAGAAGACGAAGAAGATTCCAAAGGATAAGACTGTGGGAGATGAAATGTTATGCTCCTTTGACCTGATTTCTCACTGTGTCTAGGGCTGCACAGAGCTGATAACAGAGCCTGACTCCCTTCTATGTTACTACTTTGTGATTTGTGATCGAGGATTTGCAATGATTTATGTACTACTCAAAATCACTAATTACTAATTAGTCTTGTAACTAAAGGGGCATCCACTATGTAGAGACAGTCCAACCAAATTTGTGAATAGGGCTATTTTAGTAACTTCACAAAAAATTCAGTTTCTTTCCCAAATTTTTAAGCACAATACCTAACTAATTTTCAAGAAAGAGAGCTAGAGTTAATCGAGCAGAAAATTACTAACAACAATTTTTTTTTCATAAATAATTAAGTTTTAAATTTAATCATTATTTAAATATGCAGTATTATTTATTTTTAATAGAAAAATTATAATGATATGTAACGAATGAGACTAATGAATACTAACGGGCTAATCATATATTAAAATGATATTATATAGAAGATGTTTAATTTTAAAATTATGACATTATATAGAAGATGGGAAAGATCACTATATGATGCAAAAAAATATATCCATGACGAGACTTTTTATAATTATAAATATGATTGTAGCTTGCAATAGTAATATTGAAGTCAAAATAAATTTTATTAAATATATATTTCATATTTTATTCATCACCTTTTTTTCGAATCAAGAATGCGAGATAAAAGACTGTGAATAAGGGAGAGGAAGTTATATATTTTATAACTTGATGTAATCTTTATACATAATTAACTTTTCTGAATGAGAAGGATACTTATGAAGTTTTAGGACAGATAAATGTTCCAGAACTCATAAGACAAAATAATTAATGTAATATGGTAAATGCAATGTGCTTCTTCCAATAACAAGGTTTTTAATAAACTAAATATATAAGTTTAGATTACTAAACTCAAAAGGTACAATATCGATGATTTTAACTTTCCATTTTTTTATCCCAAAAAAACTTGAGAATTTCCGAATAGATCTTAACCAAATACCCAAAAAATATGAATTTTCTCAAATGAAGATGGTAAATATTACACATTTTAGGCTCCAATAATATATTTAAGTTTTCTGTTTGATTGCAATCAATATGGATTTACATTGAATGTTTCTCTTAAACTTGGTTCCTTTCTTGAAATAATAATTATATAAATTTGTTACATTTATATATAAGAATCGGTTCTGATTTTATAAATTTAATTCTATCAAACGTAGATTTGGGAATCCTGTTGATACAAGCCATGACATTGCAATCTGGGCCTAAAAATAGCATACCATATATTTATTATTCAATCAATGGATCACCTATACCCCTTAATTATATAATAAAATATTTATTAAATATAAAATATTCTCAAAAATTGGATCAGTTTCTTGTCTTTTACTAGATATAAATAGTTTCACACTTTATGCATGAGTAGGGATATTGTGAATATTATATACAAAGGGAATAATGATATTATATTATAATAGATATAATGTCAATATCATACAGTTTTAACTAAATTTTTTTTACTGAGATATAGAAATGAAATGGGATGTACATAGTTATTCTACTTACTGAATAATGCGATCCTTTATTTGTTTATTGTTTTAATTATTTTTTTAATCCATCATAAGATCTACTTATATTGAATATTTAGTCTCATTCATAATATGTTCATATGCATCCGGTAATACTCTTGCATTTTGTTATCCGGCGATAATATTCATACATGATAGTTCATGTTCATTGTTATGATCAGGATGATAATATACATATATTAATCAGTATGAGATAAAATTCTAGATTTTATACTGAGTTGAGTTTTTGGATTGACTCGTGTTTAAATGTTTAGGACGAATCATTTCAACTTTTATATTATTTTTATGAATTTATACAGTATTATTTTCTCTTGATATCCTTTAGCTATTTTTTTTAATTTCCAATTTCTCTTGAATATCTACAACTTTGATGTGTAAATATTTTATTTTGATATGGCCTGATTTTTCATTTCCCTAAAAAAATCATTATTGAATATGCATTACATAATGGGGTGCTGGATAAAGGTTTTATTTGGTTTAAGATACACACTTTTATGGGGCATGATGACAAATTTTTTTTTTGAATGCTTGATGTCATATCTTTTCCCATTCAAATAATGATCTCTAATATTATCTCTGGATAACAAGAACCATTAGCTTTGTGAGAAACTTATCAAAAACATTTTTAAGTGGATGATAGTCATTTTTGTGTTCATAAAAATGAAATAGAGCAAATGAAATCATGAATAGATGAAATATTGGGATTCTAATTCATAGGCATGGATAATTAGAAAACTGTCCTAGTTTTGTAATAAAAAATACCCCTCAGAGAAAACCGCCCCTTTCACAGTTGCAAAATGGGACATGCATTAATATGTTTATGTTCCATATTATTCATGAAAATTTCATAATAAAATTCATGAGTTGCATACATTAATGTGTTTCTGTCCCATATTTATTCATGAAAATTCCGTATTGAAAAACATTTGACTTTCAGAAGCGCCAACTTAATTCTTAAGTTGAAACTAACCACATTTGACTTCCATGAAATTATGGAAAATGTCTCTATGTTATTCAAGTTTATCTGAATGCAAGTAATTACCTAATTTTGATGATATTTACTGAATGTAAGATAAGCCCAAGACTTAAATAGGAAATTCAAATACCTAACTTAGAAACCCATGACCAAGTCAAATGGTGCCACTCTTTGAGGATCTGAGATAGATCCACGAGATCTTATGGGTCTTACTATGGTGGGTCTGTGCTGAGGTGTCCCCTTGCACCTGTCCTATGTGAGGACCATGGGACTTTGGGGTTTCCCTTCAAGATTGCCATATAGTTAGTTGTGTATCCAGAATGGATGATGGGCAGGACAAAATGACCATCGTCTTGTCAGACCTGTGGGATTTCTTTTGTGTCTCAAATCATCCTGTCCAGATTCATTGTTTCCAGGGATGATTCCACCCAAGGTCGTCCAATCCCATCTTATATCCTGAGAAAAATGACATGGGGAGAAGTTTAATATAATAAAAATGTATTATTTTTCAACTACTTTTTTTAATCTTCCAGCCCATGAACCGTCATCATGTTTAGCATTATCCAAGTTCGGACATCACTGATTTCCCAGTCTTCAAAATTTATAACTGGAATTATGGATGTGAAAATTAGTCCATGTAGTTTCAAGATCTGGTCAATGAGAAGAAAAGGGAAGATATTCTTCTTCGGTGTAAAAGTTTGATTTCAGGGGATCCGTGCGCACCCGCTTATATGGGGTGTTGTTTCACTAATAACACAACGGGTACACAAGTTGAGGTATATTTTTGCTTCTGATTCTTTGTGATAGTAATTACAGGTTTTAATTGATTTACTTAGATGGGGCTAACGCATGTATTTTCTCATCAGGATAAACAATGAGTTTGCTTAAGCATTTAATGATCATGTTCCGTGTCTTAGGATTGAGCAAACTGTTGGTTTCTTTGATAGGTATGTAGTTTCTATTTAAAAAAATTTCTTCCAGGGTGTGATAAAAACATCATTTCCAAATATTTAATTCATAGTTAATAAAGGTCAATGAACGCTACACTTTCTACCGTCCATCTAAACTAAATAAATAATGATAATAAAACTTCTGTCAGCGCAATTGCAGTTCTGGATGCCACTGCACATATCCAAAATTGGTTAAAAACCTATTTCAACTATTTTCTTACCTCCAGAACATTAATTATCCGGGCTCTTTCCACCAGTCAGTAACCTCAAACTTAATTGCTCATCTTATACAAATAAGTCATGTCTTTCCCATGGTCAGCAAGATCATGCAAAGATTCCAAACATTTATTATCTAACATTCATTTCCTTCTTTCTTTTATCTATACTGCCACTCCCACTTTCTCCAGCTTCTCACTCCATTAGGAAAATCCCGGAATGCTTCAATCAAGGCGTTTCCCAATCCATCGAGGATGCAAGAAAGAAATAGACAGGGGAGAACAAGATGAAGGATCCACGACATTGATGTGAACTGTGGCGAGATGGCAGTGGAGGAGCTTATAGAGATAGAGATCGAGGTACCAATAGAGAGAGGTTGATGGTGTTAAGAATAAAAAAGAAGAATACGAAGACAGGAGTGAAGTCATCCTTCTGATTTGGAAAAATCTATATCTAGTACACTTGATTATACTCCTGAACAAGGAGATATCTTAAAGACTAAAAGTCTTTTACATATCTATAAACAGGATAATAATCAAAATAATCTTGTTTCACAAAATACTAAACGACTAGTATTTTCTGTAATAAAACATCCTATTCCAGAATGCTTATCTGTTGCTGTTGCAAGTAATGAGCCAACCAATTTTAATTCAGCCTCCAAAAGTAGTAGATGGATGGATGCCATGACTAATGAGATACATGCATTAATGAAAAATAATACATGGATCTCATTCCTAGAAATTCAAATTTTCATGTTATAGGTTGTAAGTGGGTCTACAGAATTAAATACAATTCAAATGGAGATATAGAAAAGTACAAAGCTAGATTGGTAGCCAAGGGGTTTAACCAGCAAGAAGGTTTTGACTACAACGAAACCTTAGTCCTGTGGTTAAACATACGACTATTCGGTTATTGCTATCAGTATCTGTAAGTCATAATTGGAAAATTCATCAACTAGACTTTTCCAATGCATTTTTACATGGCGATTCAAACGAAACAGTACACATGGAACTACCTCCAGGCTTTAAAAATCCTGATTTCCCTAATCATGTATGTAAACTTAAGCAATCGATATATGGGCTTAAACAATCACCCAGAGCATGGTTTACTAAATTAGCTATATTTCTTAACAATAATAGTTTCGTTGGATCTAAAACTGATACATCTCTTTTCTTTAAACGCCTTGCAAGTCATACTATTTTTGTCCTTACATATGTTGATGATGTTCTTGTAATATCACCTCATTCATCAGATATTGTACATTTAATTTCTCAATTACAATCAGTTTTTGCTATAAAAGATCTTGGACCTGCACATTACTTTCTTGGAATAGAATTCATTAAGCTGGACAATGGCTATTTACTTTCTCAGTCAAAATACATTTTACATATTTTACAACAATCTAATATGGAACATTGTAAAGAGGCTAAAACTCCATCTAGTCTTGCAAAGTTATCTTCAACTGAAGAAAGTATTATTGATCATTCGTTATATAGAAGATTGGTAGGATCCTTACAATATTTGACTCTTACTAGGCCGGACATTTCATTTGCAGTAAGTAGAGCTAGTCAGAAAATGCATCAACCAACGAGTGAATACTGGAAATTTTTAAAGCATTTATTAAGATATTTAAAAGGAACAATTTTACATGGCCTAATGTTTCATAAAAATTCGGATTTGACTATTAACGTCTTCAGTGATGCAGATTGGGCTGGAGATCAATTAGATAGACGGTCAACATGTGCATTCCTAGTTTATGTAGGGAAAAACCTAATTTCATGGAGCTCTAAAAAGCAGCCAACCGTAGCAAGGTCAAGTATGGAGGCTGAGTATAAAGCGTTGGCAAATGCAGCAGCAGAAGTGCTGTGGATTCAATCACTTCTTAAAGAAATTTACATCAATACAATAGCAGCTCCTATTCTTTGGTGTGATAATATAGGAGCTACTTATCTTGCTGCTAATCCTGTTTTCCATGCCAGGACAAAGCACGTGGAAATCAATTTTCATTTCTTTCGCGAGCAAGTTGCTGCGAAATCTTTACAAATCAGATTCTTTTCCAGTGATGGACAGGTAGCTGATGCACTCACAAAAGCTCTCCCTCATGCACGTTTTTCTATTCTCAGGGACAAGCTCAACGTCGTTCCTCCGTCGTTTTGCTTGAGGGAGGGTGTTAAGGATAAAGAAGAAGAATACGAAGATAGGAGTGAACAACTCGGCAAGACAAGTCAGCAAGGAGCTTCACGTCAAGAGGATACTATCCGATAAGATTTCTAACGAAGAGTAGAGTAGTAAAAATTGAATATGTATCCTATACTCTGTTAAGAGAAATAGACGGATAGGGTTAAACATAAGTTTAAACATAGACTGGTAGGATTCAATCTAGAATAGGATAATACATAGACGGTCAGGATTTCACTTAGATAGGCCAACTAATCGATGGTTACGACTACAAACCAACTAACCATTACAACCATTATAACAGACATGATTTAAACAAACAAAACAAAATAAACAAACTTATAACTACTATATGGTAATATAAATAACAACCAATGTCGATGAATGTAAGTGTGGATTTTCAATGATCTAAAGACAACTTCAACTATCTCTCGTTCTTGCTCTCTCTCTCTCAATCTTCCACTTCCCTTCTTCTTCTTTCTCCGTTCTTATTTCTTGTTCTTGAGGATCTTCTTGAGAATCTACGGATTCTTACAGATAGATAGAGGGAGATAGATATATAAATACAGAGAGAGAGAGAGGCAGAGAAGGGGAGAGAGAGAGAGAGAGAGAGAGAGAGAGAAGGGGGGGGGAGAGAGAGACGAGAGAGATAAGCTTGGATCTTACGGACACGAAAAGAAAAAACAAATCCAATTGAACCACTCGCAAATACGCTTAATATCAGAGCCATCATCAGCGTAAGATCTATGACAGGGTCTTCCTCAGCCTTCCCCAGTTCAACCGCGCCACCCCTTCCCTTCACCTAACACGACCCACGTAAAGAAAATTTAAATCCAAACGTTACCATCAAATAGTAACAAGAGGTTGTAATTACAGCTAAACTACGGCTCATCAATCAAGGCGTTTCCTAATCCATCGAGTATGTGAACTGAGGAGAGAGCAATGGACGAACTTATTGAGACACACAAATTTTCCTGAACCATTCTTCTCCTCTATCCTTGAGGGTGAATGTAAACACTCTCATTAAACAAATCCTTTTACCATAAACATTCTACCTGGTCTATGCTTGAAGATCCTTATCTTTCAAACAAAAATAACTTGAAGATCCCTGGTCTATCCTTGAAGATCCTTATCTTTCAAACAAAAATAACTTGAAGATCCTTCAACATGGTGATGGCAACGCCCCCGACACCACCAAAACCATTACAGATGTCACCCTTCGCAAAAGGTCATCAATCATCATGGCATGGAGGATGTCAGCTCTGAAATATTAACATACTCGAGCAAAGTCTCCTTACTGTTAGTTTATCGAATCAGTCGCCCCATTCCCTTATCCCAGCACTAAAGTGCAAGCAATCATGTATTTTGAGGCATCTTTAAGCCCATTCGATTTCCTAGAATATATCACGGAACACTAATTTCAATTATAATTCTCATGCTCAAGTGGTCATGGGCATGACTGGAAGGTCATCTACACTCTGATTATATTACATAAACACTCTTATGGGATATTCCCTCATAGACTCGAATCAAAGGCAATATTGAAATCATTGTGAAAGTGAATGAATTTTGACGCTGACGTCTTAGTCAAAAAGCACAGTGAATTTTTTCATTCTCCTCGATATGTGTGGAGTAGTACATTAAATTCTTTTTCCCTTTCCTTTAGACTAATTGTTACATTGCTGTACTATCTAGTTCTAAGCTATTGTTGTGGCGTTGGGATTACTCCCTCGAAAGGTGTAGAAGACAAATAAGATGATAAAGGAGTAGATTTGGGAGGTGAAAGGTTATGTTCCTTTGACCTGTTTTCAGACTGTCTAGGGTTGACACGGAGCTGATGAGGATAACCGGACTTCCTTCTATGTCCCTTATTTGTGATATGTTCTACTCAAAATAATTAATCACTAACTAGTCTTGTAATTAAAGGGTTATCTATTGTGTAGAGACAGTCTAATCAATTTTATGACCATAGGGATATGTTAGTAACTTAAATAAAATTCTGTGAGTTTTGAAATATTTTAAGCACAACGAATAATTAAGTTTGAAGAAGGAGAACTAACTTTAATCACAAACTTTTAAAACAAAAAAATATTTTTCATAAATAATCATAATTTAATTTTAAGTATTCGTTAAATATGAAATATTATTAATTTGTAATAATAAAATTATAATGATAAATAAAGGATAATAAATAATATTGCATATGACATAAATTTAATTTTAAAAGTATCATATTTTTTTGCAGATGGGAGAGATCACTGGAAAAAAATATATCTTCGAAGCAAGTGCATATATTTATAAATATAAAATAAGATAGATATAACAATATTAAAATCAATGTATATTTGATTGAGCATATATATCATATATTCTTTATTAATATATTTTTAGAATCAACTATGCGAGATAAAAGACTGAATATGGGAGTGGAAGTTATACATTCTATGAATCTAATGTAAAATTTCTACATATTTCAGTTTTTTGAATAAAAAATATTATTATGAAGTTTGAGGGAAGATAAATAATCCAAAAATCACAAGACTAAATAATTAAAGTAATATGATGAATGTGATGTGCTTCTTCCAATAAGAAATTTTCAAATAAATTAAGTATATAATTTTCAGATTACTAACGTTAAAATGTATATTATCCATGATCTTACCTTTTAATTTTTTTCTTAAAGTTACCCTCAATAATTTTACAATAATATATCTCTACCAAATACCCAACAAATAGGAATTTTCTCAAATAATTAAAAGTATATGTTTTAGGATCCAATACTAATAGACATCTATATATTGTTGATACAAGCTATGAATTCAAATCGAGACCTAAAAATAGCATACCATATATTTGATATTAAATCAATGGATCTCCTGGACCCTTTATTTTTTGGGTAAAATAATTGGATCATTTTCCTTGTTTTTTTTAATATATATAAATAGTTTCAAACTTTATGCATGAATAGGTATATTTAAAATTCAGTGAATAATGATGTTATATTAGAAAAAGATACAATGTCAATGTCATCAGAATTAAAATAAAAAAAATTCAGTGAAATATGGACATGTAATTGGAAGTGCATATTCCTGAGGATACCATTATCCTCATTTGCTTGTTCTTTTATTTCCTTTTTTGTGTCACAAGATCTACTTATATTGGAGATTTAGTCTCACTAATTATTATATTTGTATCGATCAGGTAATAATCTTGCATTTTTAATCTGAGGATAAAATTGATACATGATTATCCATATTCATCATATGAACATGACAAAAATGTACACAGCGTAATCCATACGATATAAATTTGTAGATTCTACTCATGTTTTATTTTTTTAAGCATAATCATTTTAGCTTTTATATTGATTTTATGAAAATTTCATATTCTTATTAGTGAATCATTTTATCTATTTTCAAAATTCCCCATTTACCTTAAATATTTAGGACTTTCATCAGTAAATAAATTCATTTTATTTCAGTTTGGGTTGCTCCTGTACGATATTCCCAAAAAATCCATCATTAAATATGTATTACAATCATAGGGTGTTGGATAAAGGTGTTATTTTGTTTAAGATACCTAATTTTATGGGGAATGATGGAAGTATTGTTTTTCTGAAAGCGTGTCTTTTCCCTTTGAGATAGCGGTCTCCAAAATTACCCCCTGCATTAGAAGAACCGTGAGCTTTGTGACAGATTTACCAAAAACCTGTACATCACAATATATAGTGCAAATAGAACCAATAGAAGATTAAATATTGTAGTTACAATTCAAGAGCATGGAGAATTATAAAAATTTCCTAGTTTCACAATGAAATTACCCCTCAGAGCAAACTTTCCCTTTCACTGTTACAAGATTGTGCACGCATTAATGTGACTTTGTTCCAAATTATTTTTGAAAACTTCATAGTAAACTTGTTGAAAACATGTGAATTCAGAAGCAACCACTTGTCTTAAGTTGAATCATTTTCTTTACTTTATTGATATTTCAACACTAACAAATTTTGGCTTCCTTGAAGTTGTGGAAAATGTCTAAAATTTTCTTGAAGTTTATTTGAATGCAAGGACTTATGTAATTTTGATGAGATTTATTGAATGTTCATGTGGTCCAAGCCACAACCTGGACCAGAGGAGGAAGTCCAAGACTCAAAATCGATATTGAAAGAACTGATCAAGGCTATCTTCGAAACACATGACCAAGTCAAATGGTGAAACTCTTTGTGGATCTGAGATAAATCGACTTGGTCTTATGGGTATTATTACTATCGTAGACCAATGCTGACGTGTTCCCTTGTACTTGTCTTATGTGAGGACCATGGGAGCTTGGAGTTACCCTTCAAGATTGCCATACAGCTTGTTGTGTACCCAGAAGGGATGGTAGGCAGGACAAAATGACCTTTGTCATGTCAGGCTTCTTGGATTTCTGTTGTGTCCCAAATCATACTGTCCAAATTCATTGTTTCCTGGGATGATTCCACCCGAGGTCGTCCGATCCCATCTTATATCCTGAGAAAAATGACATGGAGATAAGTTTAATATGATAAAAATATAAGATTTTTTACTAAATTTTTTAATATTCCAGCCCATGAGCCATCGTCATATTTGGCATTATATCCAGCTCCTCCATCATTGTTTTTTGGTTAAATCAATATTAACATCGTTGCAGCTTGATTTGGCCAGTAATTAAAATTTATAGCTGGAATTATTGATATGAAAACTAGCACTAGTAGGTGCAAGATCTCGTCAATGAAAGGAAGAAGGAAGATATCCTTCTTAGGTGTAAAAGTTTGGGTTCAGAGGATCAGTACACACTCAACACCTAATGGGTAGACCAGTTTGGGTAGCTTTTCCCTTCTGATTCTATGTGGATTTCTCATCAGTAATTAGAGGATTTTTTATTACAAGCTTTAACCGCGGACTTTCTCATTATGATAAATAATGTATCTGTTTTAGCATTTAATTATCATGTTCCATGCCTTAGGATTGAGCCAACTCTTGGCTTATTTGATCGCTCCATTGTTCTTTTCAGGAAATTTTCTGTCAGTGTGTGATAAAAACATCACTAAAGTCACTCCAAATATTGAATTCATAGCTAATAGAAGTCAATGAAAGTCTCCGTTTCTACCATCCGTTAGAAAAAAATATTAAATAACCATAATAAAATTTCGGTCAGAGCAATTCCAGTTCTGGATGCCACTTCACATATCCAAAATTGGTTAAAGACATATTTCAATTACTTTCTTCCCTCCAGAACATTAATCAGCCCGACACTTTCCTCCAGCCGGTAATCTCAAACTCAACTGCTCATCTTATATAAATCAGTCATATCTTTCGCATGGTCGGCAAGATCATGCAGAGATTCCAAATATTTATTATCAACGAAATTTATTCCCTTCTTTCTTTTATCTATTCTGTCGCTCCCAGCCTCCCACATACTCCAACTTCTCGTTCGATTAGGAAGAGTCCGGAATGCTTCAATCAAGGCGTTTCCCAATCCATCCAGGATGCAAGAAAGAAATAGAGGGCGAAAAAAAAAAATAAAGGAAAAAATAGAGGGGATCAATGATATTAATGTGAGCTGAGGCAGGACGGCAACGGAGGAGCTTATAGAGATAGAGATAGATATAGATAGAGAGATAGATAGATAGATAGGTAGAGACAGAGAGAGAGAGAGAGAGAGAGAGAGAGAGAGAGAGAGACAGAGAGAGAGAGAGAAAGAGAGAGAGACGAAGATAGATAAGCTTGGTTTGCCAAAAGGCATACCATAAGAAAGGAACTCTGCGTTAGGAACAATAGGAGATGGATGAACAAATGGAGGAGCAAATAATTTGTAGCTGTACAACCCGATGGTAAACCGCACAAGATCTCCCCTTTAGCAAGATACAAATTGCAAGAAGAAATGACATCGCAGCAAATAGCTCACAAAGAGTTATTCCTGCGCTCAAATTCCTAGTCTGCACACTAAAATCACGCGCACAATCAATGGTTACACCTCACTCCTCGGTCCCATGGACATGGAGCAAAGACGCTTAGCAACAGAACCCTGGTCACCGTAGGATTTCTGATAGGGTCTTCCTCAGCTTCCCCAATTCCACCCTTCCGCCCACGTCCTTCACCTACAACAACCCACGTAAAGAACAAATAAATCTCAATATTACTGTCAAAGAGTAACATCGGGTTGTAATTACTACTACTACGCTTCATCAATTAAGTTGTTCCCCAATCCATCAAGGATGCAAGAAAGAAAGACAGGACAAAAAAGATATACAGAGAAAGACAAGATTGGGACTCATTTACACTGATGTGAACTGAAGCGAGAGCAGTGGATGAACTTTAGAGACAGATAGAGATAGATATATAGAGAGAAAGGGAGAGAACGCGAGGGACACAGAGAGAGAGAGAGAGAGAGAGAGAGAGAGAGAGAGAGAGAGAGAGAGAGAGACATATATATATATAGAAAGATAGATAAATAGATAGATAGATTTATAGATACTGAGAGAAAGAGCGACAAAGAGAGAGAGAGGTCGAGATAGAAACATATAGTGAGAAAGAGAGAGGCAAAGAGAAAGAGAAAGAGATAGAGATGGGGATAGAAATAGATAGATAGAGAGAAAGAGAGAGAAAAAGATAAAGGTAGAAATAGATAGATAAAGAGAAAGAGAGAGGCAAAGCGAGAGCGAGAAATAAAGATAGGGATAGAAATAGATAGAGAGAAAGAGAGAGGCAAAGAGAGAGATAAAGATAGAGATAGAAATAGATAGATAGAGAGAAAGAGAGAGGCATAGAGAGAGAGATAAAGATAGAGATAGAAATAGATAGATAGAGAGAGAGAGACAAAGATAGAGATAGAAATAGATAGATAGAGAGAAAGAGAGAAAGAGAGAGAGAGAGAGAGATAAAGATAAAGATATAAATCGATAGATAGAGAGAGAGAGAGAGATAAAGATAAAGATATAAATAGATAGATAGAGAGAAAGAGACAGGCAAAGAGAGAGAGAGAGAGAGAGATAAAGATAGAGAGAGAAATAGATAGATAGAGAGAAAGAGAGAGAGAGAGAGACAAAGATAGAGACAAAGATAGAGATAGAAATAGATAGATAGAGAGAAAGAGAGAGAGAGACAAAGATAGAGATAGAAATAGATAGATAGAGAGAAAGAGAGAAAGAGAGAGAGAGAGAGATAAAGATAAAGATAAAGATATAAATCGATAGATTGAGAGAGAGAGAGATAAAGATAAAGATATAAATAGATAGATAGAGAGAAAGAGACAGGCAAAGAGAGAGAGAGAGAGATAAAGATAGAGATAGAAATAGATAGATAGAGAGAAAGAGAGAGAGAGAGAGAGAGAGAGAGAGAGAGATAAAGATAGAGATAGAAATAGATAGATAGAGAGAAAGAGAGAGGCAAAGTGAGAGAGATAAAGAAAGAGATAGAAATAGACAGAGAGAAAGAGAGAGGCAAAGAGAGAGAGATAAAGATAGAGATAGAAATAGATAGATAGAGAGAAAGAGAGAGGCAAAGAGAGAGAGATAAAGATAGAGATAGGAATAGACAGAGAGAAAGAGAGAGGCAAAGAGAGAGAGATAAAGATAGAGATAGAAATAGATAGATAGAGAGAAAGAGAGAGGCAAAGAGAGAGAGAGAGAGATAAAGATAGAGAAAGAAATAGATAGATAGATAGAGAGAGAGAGAGAGAGACAAAGATAGAGATAGAAATAGATAGATAGAGAGAAAGAGAGAGAGATAAAGATAGAGATAGAAATAGATATATAGAGAGAAAGAGAGAGAGAGAGAGAGAGAGAGAGACAAAGATAGAGATAGAAATAGATAGATAAAGAGAAAGAGAGAGAGATAAAGATAGAGATAGAAATAGATATATAGAGAGAAAGAGAGAGAGAGAGAGAGAGAGAGAGAGAGAGATAAAGATAGAGATAGAAATAGACAGAGAGAAAGAGAGAAAGAGAGAGGCAAAGAGAGAGTCAAAGAGAGAGAGACAAAGATAAAGATAGAAATAGATAGATAGAGAGAAAGAGAGAAGCAAAGAGAGAGAGATAGAGATAGATACGGATAGAAATAGATGGATAGAGGGAGAAAGAGAGAGACAAAGAAAGAGGGAGACATTGAGAGAGATAGATAGAGAGGGAGACAAAGAGAGAGAGATAGAGAGAGAGACAAAGAGAGACAGATAGAGATAGAGATAGAGATAGATAGATAGATAGATAGATATAGAGAGAGATAGAGATACCAACCTGACAGTGAATACCCAGCAAGCTTCTGCCGGCGTTCATGGAAACGGACGACGCGCCGACGACGCGGAGGCCTGCCGACTGAAGGTACTCCATCACGGCGCTGATCATCCCCTTCCTTCCAACCCTAGAACAACCACACACCTGAATTGCGATCTCCCCTCCCCCAAGATCCACGGCGGAGACGACCGGCGAATTTTGCCCCGCCGCCCCATCTCGCTCTCTCCAAACCCTCCTCCCAATCTCCTCCTTCCTCCTCGTCAAATTCTCTACGTGCTTCTGCAGCTCCGGAACGTAGTCCAGAACTCTCGCCACCGTGTTGGGTATGCTCAGCTTCTTCTGTAAGGAACGAGCTCAGTTCAGATCAGAAAACCGTCAAAATCAACGCTAACCCGTGAAGATCTTACGTGGTTTTCAGACTGAGGAAGAAGAGAACGGAGAGAGGAGTAGAGCAAGTTCATCCGCTTTCTACGGTCTCGCTCGTAGGCGTTGTGGCTCTGCTTCCTCTTCATCGTGGACGCTTCGGACGACGCCGGCCATAGCCGGACCTCCGTCCCTGCTTCGCCTTCTTCCTGAGGGTAAAACCCTAACAATTCTCCGCCGACGAGAGTCATCTCTGCGGCGGCGCCGCCGCGGCTGTACGGCGGCGGGCGCGGCTGTACGACTGCGGAAATAGCGATACTTCGCCCCCTTGGGACTTGGGAGGGCGTTTTCTTATGCACCGTGGACGTGGAAAATAGTGAAAAGACCCTTGTTTTTCCTCTTACTTTCATGGGTAATCCTCCATGTGGCTGCACGAGAACCCCACGGGCTGTACGTGCTGCTGGCTTGGATTTTCTCTGGGTTTTTCCCCCTCTTGTTCGTAACCCCAAATTATTAAACTGCAATCTTGACGTTCATTATTATCACATGATGGTAACACTTGTATTTAGCTTGGTTGTCGCCTATAAAATATGTATTATTTTGCCTGGGGAACATTCGGTAATATGCCATCTTCTTAGGGCCCCAAGTTTGTATTTTACTTACAAGGTCAAAGGCCGAACCCTTCTTGCGAGGAGTCCAAGTCAGTTGCTTTCTGAGCTTATTTTTTTAGTTTTGTGAAGAAGTTTTGACGGCTTTTGATTAATACGTCAACTGCCAGAAAACGAACTTAGCCTGGAAAGTGGACCTTATCGAAAGGAATTTTTTTTTAACGCTGTTTCATTTTTTCTGTTTTAAAGATTGCTATTTAATGTTACCCTTTTACAGGTTCTCTGTCGCTTTAGACCCCTGTGTCCATTGAGTATTTTTTGGGGCACCTAAAAGTACTCATTGTAGAGAGGGTTCATCCATTATTCTTACTCGGCAGGATCTAAATCGGACAGACTGAAATAATTGATCAGATGATTAATCTATGAATTGTCACCTATTTGGTTGATCTACTTGGCGAGATGAAAATTTGGTCACCTTGGCATATTCGATCAAAAGAGGATCATTTGACGATTTATCCAGCTGGTCGATTACCCCGTCAGCTTATTCAATCTGATGAGCACATTTGATGGATTTGATTTTTCTTTCATCACACCCAAGTAGGCATTGAAAATAATATTATTTTGTAGATATTAATTTAAACTCATAGAAAAATTTTGATTAAGATATATTTTTATAAAGACTAGAATATTGCTGATTCTTCTTAAATAAATCCAACTGTAGTGGAGTTAAAACGAGATAATCCACGTAGTTCTCTCATGCATTAAATGACACTGATAACGGGAAATCATTCTGGTATATCAGTGAATCCAATAAAAGCTATCATTGTTTTAGCTTTACTTAATTATTTGACATAAAAATTCAGCTTTTAGATTTGTAAAATACCAATTATCCAAACTCTATGCTTGCACATGTAACCTGCGCTATTACAACCTTCAGATTTAACCAATTAAATTAACAATACTAAACGGGAATGAAAATTTTAATAGTGTAGGTTAAATATGCTGACCTAGATTTTGGATAATGGGTATTTTTAGATGACATTTAACCTTTCAATCGATTGTGTATCAAATGATCTTATTATCCTAATATTAACTTATAATATATTACTTATGTAATTTTAATTTGGAATTTGGATGTTATATTAACCCATATTTAAATTAATAAACAAATATTCAATTTTAATTAATCAATCTATAATACCATCTGTTTTACTTAATTAAAAGTAAACTATAACTGTTTAATATCAAAATTTTATGTAATAGTTTATCTATTTATTCCAGTGAATTTGGATTTTTCATGATTGAAATGATATTTTAGGTAAAAAAAATGAATTTCTATTAAGAAATTTGAAATTATAAAATTTATATTTTATTTTAAAATAAAATTAAGAATTTTATGTTTTCAGTAAAATATTTTTTTGATATCTTGTTTGATGTTTCAGAAATAATTTTTGCATTTGAAATATTATAGCTAATATTTTACAGTATAAAATTGCTTACTAATTTAATTGTTGAAGTAATAAGATTATCTGGTTTTGAAAAATCATAGAAATATTTTTAAATTTTATTTTCCATTTAAGTTTGTTAATTTATGATATAATTACTTAAAAATGGTAAAATGAATTTTCACAATATCTTTTTCATATTAAATTTTAGGTATATATATTTATGTTTGGTATTTTAAAAATAGTATACAATGTGTTAATTTTCAGCAACTAATTCCCCAATTTGATAGGAATTTATGTAAACTGTAAAATAATTCATTTTAGTTGTGTTTGTACTTGTGCTGTTGAAAATTTTAAGGTCGAAGGAGCATAATCACAAGGTGTGTTTGATGGGAAAAAAGTTGACCTTAGAAAATTTTCTAGTTTCAAGGTTAAATCCTTCTGC
This sequence comes from Wolffia australiana, assembly GCF_029677425.1. Lineage (NCBI taxonomy): Eukaryota > Viridiplantae > Streptophyta > Magnoliopsida > Alismatales > Araceae > Wolffia > Wolffia australiana. The sequence continues at coordinate 3,893,403 of NC_135852.1, read as the reverse complement.
TTACACCAATACAAATTGTCGTGTTTGGTTTCAGATTGACTATTCAGGAAGCCACAAATTTTTAAAAAGAAGGCTTAAGCACTTAAGCTTCATGGGACCATGATACCTGAATGCTTGGAGTCAAGAAGTCCATAGAATATGATCAATTTATCAATTATATTGATTGGGAGAATCCTTCATTGGTATATGTGATGTTATTTTCAGGATCACATGAGGCATTTAGGAGAGAATGCATATTGGATAATACCTTAGACATTTACAACTATGTTGGATCATTTCCAACTATCTTGAAGGCTATAGAAAGACTACAAGTTTGGAGACCAAGATTGTCATGATAGTTCCATTTACTTGGACAAATTTCCCTTCATTACAGCATGATAATAATAGATTCTCTTACCTTTCTCCATAGTAAGAGACTTTCCATGTGATATAACTTAATAACCACACCTTCCAAGTACGTGTTCCATACAGTCAAAAGATACACTTAAATTTTGATGCTACAATAGTAAGGTGTTTTGTGTAAATTTATGTCACTCTATCTATTTATGTAAGACTCACAAGATGAAGTAAATGTGATCATTTCTAGCTCTTTTTTTCAGCCTGCATGGCCCCGAGCTTAGGACTTCAATGTACTAAGCGATGTAAGAGTTGTTGGTTCTATGGCCTTGACTTGGATGAACCAAAAGCAATTCCTAAAGCGAAAGACTCAAAATAATATCAGAGAGAGAGAGTGCAAGGGAGAGGGAGAGGATGGCTGGGAGAGGGAGAGAGATCGCTGTTCTCCCTCTCTCTCTTATATTGTAAAAATTACTATTATTATTATAAAAATAATAATTTATATTTCAAAAGACATTACTTCCGGAATTCCACCTGTTCGCGAATGGTTCGTCTGTTCGAGAACCATTTGTGAACATGCCCGTGTCCGATTTTGACCGTTCGTGTTTGTTTTTGTTCACATGTTCGCAAAAAAACGAAAAAAATTTTCCTATCCCTAATCACATTTGTTCACTTATTATGATGGTTCATCAAAGCCTCTTTCTTCCTCCCTTTTCTAATCATTCATAAGGGTTTGTGCAATCTAAAGCCTCTGCGTGCACTGAAAAACCTCTATACATGCAAAAAGCTGAATTTCTCATCATTACATTGTAACTTGTATTGAAGCTAGCACACATACTCTTATTCTATAAGTGAAACTCTATCCAAGTCCATGGATATCCCCAGCATCCAAGTAAGTCCATCAATGCCACTTGTTGGGTGACATCTTCCTTTCTATGAATACTTCACTACTGAATATTCACTTTGCATGTCTTCAGTTTGAAGGGCTTGGTGGAAACCCAAAATTTTATTTAATAACATTTTTGGCTTCATTCATATCTTGAACATTATTTATTTATTTTACTTAACTGCTTTTAAAATCGCCCCTCAAGTCAAACCTTATCATTTGTTGGATTATGTTAGATGGATGGGTGTCTCTGCTGGGTAGGATAATGCCCTGTTGTTGGAATATGGATTCGAGGAGTTATCCTATCTTTTATGTTATTGTGTCTTTCATGCTCTCATTGACTTCTCATTTATATATTTAGAATTATGTGGATTCAAGCAGCGCAAACAGGTGACTCCTATGTCTGAGCTCACAAAAAAAGTTGATGCAAATGACTTTGAAACTGAAAGAACGTTCTGAAATTTACTTCCCACAATCTATGGATGATCTAATGAGGAACCATATGAGTTTTTGGATAAATGTTCTCACATATGTTCTGCTTATAGTTATGCAGGTGTGCCTCACAATTTCCATAGATTGAACGAGAAGCAATCTAGCTTCCCCAAGAAATTCTGGGCCAAGAGTGATTTGATCAGTTCCTGGTGTGAGGCAGAGGTACCTAAACATAAGAGGACATTGCAACGTATCTTGCTCAACATGCATAGCTTGAAATGGGAGTGTCAGGGGTTTTGATTTATCAGTACGGTTTTTATTTTAATCAGAAACAATTCTTTTAAAACCTATTGAGAACGCTGAGCTAATTTGCAGCTGAAAAAGTCAGGTGTCGTAGGAATCTTTGATATGGAATATTGATTCCCCACAAGCTCTATCTCGCAATTGCATATTTTGTGCCCGAGAAAAGATCCCTCTCAAGAGAGAGAACCAAGTCGTAGTAACCCCATTAAGTGGTGATTCAACATAGATTCTACATCTTAGAACCAAGCCAGTTTTGGGGTTGCTTCGTGTAATGGAACCGGCCTACAAAAAGCATTAATGCTGAAAAGGCTAATGCACCAATTTCAATAAAATATAGTAGTCATTCATTAGTTATTAAATATGCACACCAAAGCTGAAAATCCGAGAGGTTATTTTTATTCCTAGGAAACTGCGCATCGTATCACCATTTAATATTTATTGACCCACTATTGGCATAACCACCAAGGCACTAGGTACAAAGTGAGTAAGATCACTAAGCCACACTTCATAATTAGACAAATGAGCACCATGGGAGTACATGCCACTCAGCCAAAGAAAAATAATTTAGAGTTGACACAAATGAGCACGAAAATTTTTCCGGGGATATCCTCCAAATCATTGGTATAACTATCAAAATTGTGAGCATCAGTGTGTAGCTTCCAGATCCAAGAGGTAGTTTCAGGTCACTTGGCTATTTTTCAGGTCACTCAAAAGATGTTTTTGTAGGATTCCTATCCACCAAAATTTTCACTTCTGGTTCCAATAATCATTGAGTCCTCTATCTGGACAACACATACAAAGAGACCTACCAATATTCTAGTGTTTAGTGAACCTATGAGATATAGATATTTATGATTTGTTCCCTTTTTTGAGAGAGAGACTTTAACGATAAGTCAAGTTTTATTTCTTAGATACTGGAGGCGCGAGTTTACAAGCATTTAGGAGCTGAGAAAGAAAATAGTTTTGTCATTTGACATAAGAATCATGTTTCTCGCTTTGCTTGCTGTGAAAATGATCTGCATAATAAAGTTCCCACTAACAAGAAGGTGCGACTTTAGGAGCATTTATTGGCAGGAACGGTGAAACATTGTCCAGCGGTTAAACAATGAAATTTTTTGTAAAAAATGAACTGGGAAACTGATTGAATGTTTGATGTTTCAATATCAGTGCGAAACTTATAATATATAAAGGTGTGAGTTTACAAGTGAGAGCATAAGGAAGTGATTTATGACCATAAGCAACTTTAGGTGCGAGTTTACGAGAAGACAAAAAACAGCAAGAAAAAAGAACTTGCTCCCAGTTGGCGGCACCAAAGCAGGATCTTATCTCGAGGTCACTACTAATGTAGAATATTCAAAGGTTATCCATTTATGTTTTTTTCTAGAAGCACTTTCTGCAGAGAATATGCTATCCACTTTCTGGAATCGTTAATGGTGGTAAATAGGTTTCATTTAAAAGTGGATGTGATCAACTTTTTCGAAGAGAAGTAGGGAACAGTGTAGTTAACCAATCGCTACAAAGATACAAGAATTGGTAGTGAAATATGAGCTATCTCAAAAGTAATGCCACAAGGTTATTTATTTCATAAAATTTCTTTCATTTCTTTATTGCTCATAAATTCACGCTCGCCCTTAAACTCACTCCTTTCAGAACTAGGAAATTCCCTCTCAGGATAAACTATATCACAATATGTGTTTACAGGCCTTTCTAAAACCATTTAAAGTCTATTTTTAAAAAAATTCATATTTTGAAAAAACAAACTGAGAAACGAACTCTGATAATAAAAATGCATTAGAAACTTATAAAGTACGAGAAAGTACATTATAACTCCCTGAATAATGTTTCCACTTTTCAGATTTTAAATAAATACAACATAAGTGAATTATTTTAAGTGTACCTTCATAAGCGTTGATTTATTAAACTTTTAATTATAATCACTGTGTAGATGGAACTCATATTTATTGAATTATTGAATACAATGTTATGTTAGGGCATGATCAACAGTACATGATGAATTGAACAAAAACTATGAAATGAATAAGAAGACCAGAGCTTATGATAACCTAGCATGGGTCTTTCTCATTTAAGACTTTGGATCATTGTACTCTTAAAAAAAATTCATAAAACACTTAAATTTTATCCTCAAACTCCAATAAATGTTGTTTATGTTACCCTCTTGGCCCATGTACCAGTCTATTTATAACTCCGTTACCCCAGTAAGTCCTTATTGGCTAACCTAATTAATTAAATATAGCTAATCATATTATTTAATCGTGATTTATTTTACTTAATCAATATACTAGATAGCTAAGTATTGTCGTTCTAAGCTACGTCTTGTGTTTTATAAGGTACAAATGAGTTTATCAACTCTTTCTTCGAACTCTTTGTCATCAGCTACTGTGTATTTATAATCCCACATCTGCTCAATACTCCTAAATGGCATAAGCTATGGTCGAATTTCATACCTAATTATCATAATATTTTGGAAGGATGCATTGGGAAACCATAAAAAACTCTTGTGGTATTTCTTCTAATTTTTTTAACTCTTTCATGCGTCATCTTGATGATTATGTCTCTGATTTTACCAAGACTAGTTATCCCATCTCAACCACATAATCACCTTCATAGATTATGATAAGACTTTTTGGAATCCTGCGATAAGGGACTAGTAGACGTAATCAAAACACAACGATCCATCTATAATATGTCATTAGTGTTGGACGTCTAAGGCCACTTCCACAACCATGACATGATAAATTTTAGTTCACATATATAAATAAAACCATCCAGGGATTTATACAGATATATTCAGAACAATATTCCCTTAAGATAGCCCATATCTCCCCATTTGTGTTTCCACAAAAATAGTTATGGGGTCAACCATCCTCATCACATAAGTAATAGTAGACAGTGCTATTCAACCAGTATATTCCTATTCATATGATACTTATGATATTTATCCATCAGATGATATGTGATAGTAAATTATTTTATAATTTAATATAATGTAAAAATAATTGTCTAATGATTCATGAATCACATATTAACAAAGGGTCTAATATTACAGATTAAGGTTACTTTTTTAGAGTTGTAATTGGGATCTCATTGGGTAATCATGTGTCATGGAGGATCACATTTCAAAAATATTATTTTTACAATCTTCGAAATATATGGCCACAGTATGAATACCCCTTATCATCCTCAAGAAAATATTAAATTACAGGTACGTAATGGAGAGATTAAATAGACAGAAAATAACAATATTATGCCTGATGGTTGTGATGAAAGATAAATAAAGAATAATGCAGAGAGAGGGAGAGAATGTGGAGAACTATCTAATGATAATTATGTATTATTATTTTGACCAATTCAATAGATTTTTCTTATTCTGGGGCAATCACTGACCAAAATTCAGTCTTCAAACAAATCATTATCCATCTATCGCTCTCAAATCGAATACCAGGATGAGTCTGAATTATCTGATCCATGTGTGTCCCATATCTTTTAGATTTTACTTTAACTCGCATTTGCTCCATTAAATTTAAAAATAAGATTTATTGCGAAGGAATTTTTAATGTAGGTTCATTGTAAATGAGTGTGTATCAAAATATATGGAATCAGTGCGCTAGTTTATCTCATAATAAATATCCCTAAAACCCTTTCAAACTAGAGTACAAAAAACTCAATTTTCCTTGGATTAGACTCCAAAAATTTCCAGATATAATCTAATGAAATAAATCCAAATATTGTCAAGATTCATGGAATCAGTATTATAGGTGTAGATGTGCCAACACTATAGAGAAGAGGGTAAATGGCCAATGATCAGTTTAAAACAAAAATAATAAACATCAGAAGATACATTGCATAGTGCATGCACTAAACGATACCCGACAATGTCCTCGAGGAACACTGGAATAACCACGACGGGTACACCTACTTTGGATGAAGAAATTATTTTATTTGAACAGCCCATATAAGCGAAAAACTTATACACAAACAACCCCCATTTTCATCAACCTCTTCTCTTTTTTTAAAGAGATGGTCTGACTCTCTTTTTTTTAAAAAAATCTTTTTAAATCATTACATACCTACCAAGGAATTAAGCATCTTCTTAAAAAAATGTATTCATCACATGGTGGGCAAGACAGCGACCCCAGCGAAGTGGCAGGGCCCATAGTCCACGTGGCAGGCTATGATTCGTCCATAATGACAGCTTTCCCGCGTGACAGCCAAGCCATGCGTAACGTCGGTGAAGACCGTTCGGTGTGCTGGATCAAAACGTCTTACCCATCTTCGGTTTGGCAGTCGATCTCCAAAAAAATCAAGTTTTTCTAGCGAAAATCGAGATTCTGGGAAGTGGGTAGACCTCCGATTTCTCCAATTCGCGGTTTTTAGGGTTCATCTCCTCGCCAGAGTTGAATTTGATGCAATTGGGGTTGGTTTTAGAGCGAGAAGAAGGGGGAAATTGGGGGAGATGGTCGGTGGGAATTTGGAGAACGGCGGAAGAAGAGAAGTGATGAGAGCGGAGGTGCGGTGGAGATCGTGGCTGGTGCCGCTGTTCGTGGTGGCGAATGTGGTGATGTTCGTGGTGACCATGTACGAGAACAATTGCCCCGCCCGTGATAGGTATCTCTATGAACGCAATAAGTGCGTCGCCAGATTTCTTGGGCGATTCTCCTTCCAGCCTCTTCGGGAGAATCCTCTCTTCGGTCCGTCTGCTTCAACGTGAGTTATCTTCTCTTCTGTTCATCCATCTCTTCGGTTCTTTAGGAGGAATTTTAGTGATGGGGTGTGCGTTTAAGTTTCCTGAATTGATATTTGTTTTTGGGTATTTGATGATAAAGTGAGTGAATTTTAAAATTTTGAAAGGTGGGAATCATAGGTCTTTGCTCTTTTGTAAGTTGATGCATTTTTTCACCCTGGGTCTTGCTCAATTTCTTTTTCTTTCCCTTTTTATGTGGTTGAAGGATGAGATTGATAGGAATAGTAGATGTTTGCGGTAATTCTAAAAACTTACGCGTGATGGATGTGTTGATGCATTTTTCTACCGAAGCTCTTCTGTTTAATTTCATTTGTGTCTTTTTGTCTTGTTCAGGGTAAGAAAATTGGATATCATAGAAATATTGAAATCATGGATCATGGGGGGATGAATAAAGAAAATATATACCTTGTGATGGTTCTGTTGATCTCCTTTTTCTACACAAGCTTTTGTTTAATCTATAAAAATAGAATGTTGGGAAAGATAGATCTTTTCTCTCTGGATAAAAAAGTAATTTTTCTGACTATGCTGATGTATTTTTCTCCACAACTTCTTGTTTGTTTCATTTTTGTTTTTCTTTTTTTAATGTGTTTCAGCCTTAGGAAGATGGGTGCTCTCAACTGGAACGATGTGGTTTACCAGAAACAGGGGTGGAGGCTTTTTTCATGCATCTGGCTTCATGCGGGTCTGATACACATCGTGATAAACATGTTGTGCCTCGTCATCATTGGGATCCGATTGGAGCAACAATTTGGATTTTGTGAGGCCTTCTGGATAGCCTAGCTTTTTTCTGTTTTTTCTTACATGGACACGCTTAATATTCACCGTAATTTATTGTTTGATCATTAATGCGTTGGGGATAAAGTCACAATTCTTTTGCCCTTAATCCATCACATTCCGAATTTGTCCCCCGTGAAAAACTGTTCAGCTGCACACTCTTCATTTTTTTCTCTCTTATCTGTGTAAAAACTGACGATAAATATTTTCTTCATTTAAACCGTTTTGTCCAAAAATAACAGTTTCACTTTATGGTTGTCAGTTTTAAAGTTTCCTTATCGCAATTTCAATCGACATTGCTTCGTGCATGGGCACCATAAATTGTTTCTGATTAAAGTCATGTTTCTTTCACTCTAATACGCCCCCACTCTTTCTTCTTCTGTAAAGTTCTTCTTTTACATCCACGTACACAATTTTATTTCTGTTATCAATGTATAAACTAGTTGAATAAATATTTGCTTTTGGTTAACCTTTTTCAAAGTAGGAGTTTGATTTCTTGGTGTCTTTCATCGAGTTTATCTATAGCAACTTTTCAATCGACTTCAGACTAGATTACCTTATCCTGTTACTCATCTGTAGGCCCATCGTTTCTCCTTCTTTCATCATTCCCATAATATTTTAAAACGAACTTACGCATATGCCGTTTCTGTCATTTACCAATGTGAACTGCTAGGAGAAAATTATGACTTTATTTTTAATGTGTTGAGCAGATCGGATTGGACCACTATATTTGCTATCGGGTTTTGGGGGTAGTATTCTCTCGACTCTCTTCAGCAGGAATACTATATCGGTCGGTGCATCTGGTGCTCTCTTTGGCCTTCTCGGAGCCATGCTCTCTGAACTCATCACCAACTGGACAATCTACTCCAACAAGGCAAGCACACTGATACGATCATCCAAATCCTAACAAAGTCATTTTTGTCATTTTCATTTTGACGTAATCTAATCACAGACGGTGGAGATCAAAGAGGCAGAAAGAAAAATAGACGCTTGTCTTGTTTCATTTTGGTCAATCAATATATACACATATCCTTCAATATGATTGTTATTGGGCTAAATTACACAGCCCAGTACAATTGTATAACGGCTACTACATCAAAAAATATGCCTGCAACCTAGCCCGTGATCCTTCATCATTTCATTAACAGTAGTGTCCCCTACAAATATCTGTAGACCTCCTCTTAAAAGGGCAGTCAACAACTCGTAGAATTGATTGGGTGTCCCTCGGGGAGGGTTTAATCGGCATTCAAGGCTGTAATCATGATTACTTCAATCTCTGTTTCTATCTCCATCTCTCTCTACCCGTCTATGATCTTAACCCCAAAGGGGACATACCTGACATGGTTATCACATATCCTCGACCTCGCTTCCCTAAAACGTAGTTTATTTCAGAAAAATAGTTGTAGTAGTCCTCATTGGGTTCGAAATTTCAGATTTCAGAGTTATTCAAAATTCCTTCCAAATTCAAGTGAAAGTGGAATATTCGGTGATCAAATCGTTTCTGGAGTCTGATTGATTGATTGCTATAAGTTCAGCGGCTACCTTACCTTTAGAAAAGATTATAAGAAACCTGCTCGTTTTTCTTCTCGATCTGATTTGTTTTGTAATTTCTTGGCGGTTCTTTTGACGAGATCACACCTATATTTGATTAATGTTAATGTATTATTCCTTAGTTTTCTTCCCAAATTTCAAAGATATTTGATTGGATTCCAAAAAAAAAGAAATTGAATGAAAGAGGGAAGACCACCGGAACTCGGTGATCAACCCAAGATTGGATTCAAAATATTAAGAGTGCGGCTTGACTCCAAAATGTACTAATACCGTTGCGACTCCCGTGGCTCATTTTTCTAATTTTTTCCTTGTCTCATTCAACTCATATGTCCTAGAAATTCTACTTCATGAATTACAAACCAGCTGATCAATTAAGTTATTAAATCCTTGGTCTATCTAGTTATTCCAGTTCCCCCATCTAACCATGCTAGCAAGTTACCCCATCATTGTCTTAAGTCACTTATATGAAAATGAATTAACTGTGTTTTTTATATTTTAATAACTGCAGGCAGCTGCGTTGTTATCCCTTGTGGTGATAATTGTAATCAACCTTGCCGTGGGAATTCTGCCCCAAGTGGATAATTTTGCTCACATTGGGGGTTTCTTGAGTGGGTTATTGCTAGGGTTTGTTCTACTGATGCGCCCTCGGTTCGGTTGGCTGGAGCGCCACGAACTCCCTGTCGAAGCTCGAGTAAAATCCAAGCACTTGGTCTACCAATATGTTCTCTGCATCCTTTCATTGGGTCTAGCAATAGCCGGGTAAGAACACCATTTCCTGATATTTCCTTGTTTTTCATTGCGTATCTATTAACTTAGTGGGTTTATGGCCATAAATATTTTTCTATTAAATTTCTTCAAAAAAATTAATATTAATTTTTTTTTTCTATTAGATCCTGTTTTATTATTGGGCCTAGCCACTGTCTAGTAAGAAAAATACTCGTTCACCTGCATGCTTAGTAAAATAATGGGTCTTCAATTTATCTATATTAGATCTTGTAATGTAGTATTTGCTGAAGAACCTACTTCCTAATCTCAAAATTATTGAAGGTTATCATGCTTTCTCAATTAAAATCCAGCGGGTTTCTCTTGGAACTCATCATTCTTTTTGGCAAGTGGTGCAATATCATTCAATCAATAAATTATCTGAAACTTTTCTCAGTAGGAGCTTCTAACATGTCAGTTTCGCAAAATTCAGTTATTATTTCCGCTTATAAAGCTCATTCAATGATTCAACTTCTAAATCTTTTGTTTCACTTGTCTGAGTAAAATTCTGAATATTGTGTTTCTTTATTGGATCTTAAAATATGGTTTTGGGTGAAGAAAATAATAGGAATCTGATATTTAATTATGATGCTTGACTTACAGATTCACCATTGGGCTTGTACTGCTGTATCGGAAAGTCGACCCTAGAGAGCATTGCAGCTGGTGCCACTATCTCACCTGCGTGCCGTCGTCGAGGTGGGACTGTCCAGATTAAACACCAGCTGAGCAGATCAATCAATCAAGAGAGAGAGAGAGAGATGGACTTAAACCGCGGCATTGTGTATAAATTTGGGAGGCTCTGTGTCCATTTCAATTCAGGATAAAAAAAAATAGATCTCAATCTCTCTAAGAAAGGAATTTTGAGGACTGAAAATCAAGGATTAATATAATATGTGACCAGAACTACATTTCCAGTTCAGTAGCCATCGAGACGATGAACTGGAAATTAACAGCCAATAGGGAAAAGAGAGAGTGGTGATGAAATGAACAGAGTGGGTGAGGAATTGAAGAGAGAGTGGGTAAGGAAATGAAGAGAGAGAGAGAGTGGGAGAGGAAATGAGAGAACTGAAGGAAATGCGAGATGGAAAAGAGGAGAAGAATAAATTGAGATGAGAGGAGATGGAAGAAAATGGAAAAATAGACAAAATGCATGGGAATTTAGAGAGAGAGGGATACAAATAAGAACAAATGAGTGGACTGGGTAGAGGGAGAAAGGGAGCTCTGAGGAACAGCACCGGCAGGTAAAGAGAAAGAAGTGAAGGTGTGAGCTTGAGCACTGGATGGTAGATAGAGAAGAATAGAGAGAGAGAGAGAGAGAGAGAGAGAGAGAGAGAGAGAGAGAGAGAGGAGACAGACTGAATGGTAGATGAGCGAGTCAGATAAAGGAGAAAGAGCTGAAGGAAAGTAAGAGGCAGGTGGAGAGGAAGAGAAGAGTAGGATAGAGAGGTGGAGAGTGAGAGAAAATAAGTGAAAGTGAGAGATATGACGAGAATGAAAGAAAGGGGGAAAGACAAAGTCTGTTCTGTGAGTGAGAGAGAGAGAGATATGGAGAGAGAAAGAGGTGACTGAACATCCCGGTTAGCTCGAAGAGAAGGTAAGAGTGTGACTCCTCAAGTGAGAGTGAAAAAATAACAAACAAAAAGGTAAATAAATAGACAGGCAGACAGAGAGACTGACACAGAGAGAGAGAGAGAAATAGATCATCTCGAAGTTTGAGGGAGAGAGAGACTACCTGGAATAGGTCACCCCTCGGTCCACCTTCCAGAAGTCTTTAGAGGCCACAATCACCATCTCCCGACCTCTGGACTCGGGCTCGGCCTCGTGGACCAACACAGTCCACCTCACGGCCCTCGCCATCTGAGCTACCTTCTCAACCGCCTCCGCACTCTCCCGAACAACCACTGTGCCGCCCGGCCGCAGCAGTCGGTCCATCTCCACCATCACATCCACAACTCCGCACCTGCAACCATCAACTCTTAGGTTTGTCATCGCAGGACGAAGTTGTCGTTGTCATCCCAAAATCATCGTTATCATCGTCACAATCATGTGTAACTAGGGAATGTCAGTTCCGGCCTCGGTCTCCATTTCAGAAAACATATAGACCTGAAGTTTGGTCTGGTCAACGACTAGTTGGTCCGATAAGGTTGACTAGTCAGTGTCAAAAGTCAAAGCCATATTCAAACCAAAAAGTTAGAGCTAAAAGTCATTTTAAAAGATAAACCCGAAATTTTGATCAAGGAACCAATGAAACAAATCGAATAAAATATTGACACGAATTTCCGCTACGAGAAATAACATATTAAGTCAATCTTGGGACCCATAATGTGCACATTTCAACAGGTTCCAATAAACTTGGTCGCCCTTTCAAGCAGATCACATTTCTCAAGCTGTATAGAAAATAATATATATTAGGACTGTAGTGTAGAGAGTGAGAGCGTGACAGGGAATGAAAGAGAGAGAGAATGAGAGAGTGAGAGAGTGAAAGGGAAAGAGATAGAATTAGAAAGGAGAGATTAAGAGAAAAAGAGAGAAAGATTGAGATAGAGAGGGTGAGAGAGATAAAATCAAAGAGGGGGAGAGAGTGAGAGGGAAACATAGAGTTAGAGCGGGAAAAAGATAGTGTTAGAGAGGGAAGAGAGTAAGAGGGAAAGAGATAGAGCTAGAGATAGGGAGAGAGAGAGAGAGCTCGATTGAGACAGGGAGAGAGTGAGAGTGAACGAGAGAGGTGGATAGGAGTGAGTGAGAGGGAAAGAGAGAGTTAGAGAGGGAGGAGAGCGTGAGAATGAAAGAGGGCAGAAGAGTGAGAGGGAAAGTTGGAGTTAGAGAGGGGGGCGAGAGTGAGAACGAAAGAAGTAGGGGAGTGTGAGGGAAAGAGAGAGTTGGACAGGGGGGAGAAGTGAGAGTAAAAGAGGGGGAGAGAGTGAGAAAGGGAAAGAGATAGAGTTAGAGAGGGGGAGAGATTGAAAGAGGGAGAGAGATATTGAGAGAGGGGGAGGGAGAGATAGAGAGAAAGAGAGAGAGAGAACAAGAGAGAGGGCGAGAGAGAGAGAGAGAAGAGAGAGAGAGAGAGAGGTTGATAAAGAGTGGGAGAGAGGACAAGAGAGAGTGCGAAAGAAGGAGAGAGAGAGAGAGAGAAGAGAGAGAGAGGGAGAGATGGATAAAGAGTGCGAGAGGAGAGAGAAAGAGGGAGAGAGGGATAAAGAGTGCGAGAGAGAGAGAGAGAGAGAGAAGAGAGAGAGAACAAGAGAGAGTGCAAGAGAGAGAGAGAGAGAAGAGAGAGAGAGAGAGAGGTTGATAAAGAGTGGGAGAGAGGACAGGAGAGAGTGCGAAAGAAGGAGAGAAAGAGAAGAGAGAGAGAAAAAGAGAGAGGGAGAGAGAGAGAGAGAGAAGAGAGAGAGAGAGAGGTTGATAAAGAGTGGGAGAGAGGACAAGAGAGAGTGCGAAAGAAGGAGAGAGAGAGAGAGGGAGAGATGGATAAAGAGTGCGAGAGGAGAGAGAAAGAGGGAGAGATGGATAAAGAGTGCGAGAGAGCGAGAGAGAGAGAAGAGAGAGAGAGGAGAGAGAGAGAGGGGGAGAGAGAGAGAGAGAAGAGAGAGAGAGAGAGAGGTTGAGAAAGAGGGGGAGAGAGGAAAAGAGAGGGGGCGGAAGAAGGAGAGAGAGAGAGAGAGAAGAGAGAGAGAGGGAGAGATGGATAAAGAGTGCGAGAGGAGAGAGAAAGAGGGAGAGATGGATAAAGAGTGCGAGAGAGCGAGAGAGAGAGAAGAGAGAGAGAAGAGAGAGAGAGAAGAGAGAGAGAGAACAAGAGAGAGGGCGAGAGAGAGAGAGAGAGAAGAGAGAGAGAGAGAGAGAGAGGTTGATAAAGAGTGGGAGAGAGGACAAGAGAGAGTGCGAAAGAAGGAGAGAGAGAGAGAAGAGAGAGAGAGAGGGAGAGAAGGAAAAAGAGGGGGAGAGGAGAGAGAGAGAGGGAGAGAAGGAAAAAGAGGGCGAGAGGAGAGAGAAAGAGGGAGAGATGGAAAAAGAGTGCGAGAGGAGAGAGAAAGAGGGAGAGATGGATAAAGAGTGCGAGAGGAGAGAGAGAGAGAGAGAGAGAACAAGAGAGAGGGCGAGAGAGAGAGAGAGAGAAGAGAGAGAGAGAGAGAGAGGGGGATAAAGAGAGGGAGAGAGGACAAGAGAGAGTGCGAGAGAGGGAGAGAGAGAGAGAAGAGAGAGAGAGAGGGGGAGAGACGGATAAAGAGTGCGAGAGGAGAGAGAAAGAGGGAGAGAGGGATAAAGAGTGAGAGAGAGGGAGAGAGAGAGAAGAGAGAGAGAGAAGAGAGAGAGAGAACAAGAGAGAGGGCGAGAGAGAGAGAGAGAGGTTGATAAAGAGTGGGAGAGAGGACAAGAGAGAGTGCGAAAGAAGGAGAGAGAGAGAGAAGAGAGAGAGAGAGGGAGAGATGGATAAAGAGTGCGAGAGGAGAGAGAAAGAGGGAGAGATGGATAAAGAGTGCGAGAGAGCGAGAGAGAGAGAAGAGAGAGAGAAGAGAGAGAGAGAAGAGAGAGAGAGAACAAGAGAGAGGGCGAGAGAGAGAGAGAGAGGAGAGAGAGAGAGGGGGATAGAGAGTGGGAGAGAGGGCAAGAGAGAGAGCGAGAGAAGGAGAGAGAGAGAGAAGAGAGAGAGAGAGGGAGAGAGGGGTAAAGAGTGCGAGAGGAGAGAGAAAGAGGGAGAGAGGGAAAAAGAGTGCGAGAGGAGAGAGAAAGAGGGAGAGATGGAAAAAGAGTGCGAGAGGAGAGAGAAAGAGGGAGAGATGGATAAAGAGTGCGAGAGGAGAGAGAGAGAAAGAGAGAAAGAGAGAGGGAGAGAGAGAGAGAGAAGAGAGAGAGAGAGAGGTTGATAAAGAGTGGGAGAGAGGACAAGAGAGAGTGCGAAAGAAGGAGAGAGAGAGAGAAGAGCGAGAGAGAGGGAGAGATGGATAAAGAGTGCGAGAGGAGAGAGAAAGAGGGAGAGATGGATAAAGAGTGCGAGAGAGCGAGAGAGAGAGAAGAGAGAGAGAGAAGAGAGAGAGAGAACAAGAGAGAGGGCGAGAGAGAGAGAGAGGTTGATAAAGAGTGGGAGAGAGGACAAGAGAGAGTGCGAAAGAAGGAGAGAGAGAGAGAAGAGAGAGAGAGAGAGGGAGAGATGGATAAAGAGTGCGAGAGGAGAGAGAAAGAGGGAGAGATGGATAAAGAGTGCGAGAGAGAACAAGGAGTGCGAGAGAAGGAGAGAGAGAGAGAAGAGAGAGAGAGAGGGAGAGATGGATAAAGAGTGCGAGAGGAGAGAGAAAGAGGGAGAGATGGATAAAGAGTGCGAGAGAGAACAAGGAGTGCGAGAGAAGGAGAGAGAGAGAGAGATAAAGAGTGCGAGAGAGAACAAGAGAGAGCGAGGGAGGAGAGATAGAGAGAGATGGAGGGAGAGACAAAGGGAGAGAGAGAGGTAAAGAGTATAAAAAATAGGACTTTATAAAATATAGCATAATAAGTGTACTTCTGGTCTTCGGTCCGGACTGACACTCGAACCAACAATAGATTGGAATTTTGGTCCAACCTAAAAAGGCGGACCAATTGTCACTGCTCAGTTTGGTCTGACCAAACTTTCGGTCAGACAGTGATATTCCCTATGTGAAGCGTTGCCTTTTTCAAGCGAAAACTGGATGAGGATGATAAAACGACAAGCGGGAAAAATTCCATAGTATACCTCTTTTCCTTCACCAATGAGAGTATTCCGTTGACATGGATCAGGTCATAAGTCCGGGGATATGAAGAAAATGGCTCGCACCTGCCATAAAAGAAGATTTATTTATAGAACTCCCAAGATTGGAAGATGACTTGAAAGTAATCGTTACCAGTCGTGATAGACTCCAATAAGCCCTCTGTCGAAGATCACATCCAGAGTCAACGGCCTGCGAGGAGGTACAGTGTTCATCACCCAGACTGGATCAGATGACAGGGCCGCCGCAAAGCCCCCAAAGAAGGCGTTCATGTCCATGACATTCCGCACCGCTGCGGTGCCCAGCTTCAGGTCCAGGGCATTTTTGTAATGAGCCACACGCCTGACCCAGCGCCGACGGTCTGCGTCAAATAAGTCCAGGCCATTCTTGATGAGGGCGGCCCGCGCCGGGGCCTTCACTAGCCTATCCGGCCAGCTGGGGATGGACCCAACAGCAGTTTCAGTTGCAGTCGGTAACTTGGTCACGCACCCCTTCAGGCCAAAGTACCTAAAAAATGAAAGTTTAATTGGCAGAAAATATATCAAAATAAGGGGTGAAAGAGCCATTTTACCATGCTTCACTGGGGTCATCGGAGTCGCTGCAAAAGTCAACGCCGAATTCATTCTGATTAGGGAGGCAGGAATCACCAGAAGGCTTCTTCCAGATGGCGGTGTTGCCATCAACAACAACAATCTCATAGCACAAGGACTGAGCCAGAGACCGAAGGTCAGCCCATTCCTTCTCCTGATTGGGCCACTGCACTGGTGGGCCAGAGATGACCAAGTATCCATCGGGTCTGAGGAGACGGTCCACTTCAATGAAGTAAGTTCCATCTGGACATAACACAGATATTGAGACTTTAAGGCACACCCAAAAAAATGATGCTAGGATTCGCAGAAGATGACGAATACATCACTGTGATCCTCATCCCCAAATCTACTCATCGTCATCCATGTTTGGGCTCAGACTAGTGATGATGACAATTAAGATTCATGAGGATGGCATTGATGAATCATGGAAAATGGATGACGATGGTGTAGATGAAGGCATGATTATATGCTATATTTAACTTCAAAACTGATGGATGATCATGACAGCAATGACTCTTGCAAACTAGATTACAGTGACAATAAATATTCATCATCATCACCATTCATGCAGAACCCTAATCATGCCCGGGAACTTCTGACTTACTGTAGGAGGAAAAAGGGATCAGGCAACGAGAGCAGTGGATGAAGTCGAAGGCGAGGGAAGGAAAAGGAAGCCGACGAGTTCCAAGCATGGCCACAAGCGCTGGGATTCCTCTCTCTAGAGCAAATTGTATCTGTGATTTATGAGAGTCTCTTGGAGCGAAAGAGAGCGTTAAAATATCTTCCTTGAGCAAAAATCCTCCAAAGCTTGCCACCTGGAAGAAGAGAAAAACAAGAAAAAGGGTGTTAAGACAAGGTACTTACCATTGATCTTGAAGTTATAGCTCTTAGAAAGGTTGTCACTTTATTTCTTAACATAGTCCACAAAGAACGCACAAATAGCATTTGATTTTAAGAAGGATAATTGCAGTTACTCCAATAAATAAAAATAGAATGTTAATGGAGGGATTTTATGTACCCCGCAGCCCATGTCCAAGGCAGTTCTAATGGTGCCTCCGCTTAATGGGATGTATTGGCGAAGCTTATCAATGTATTGCTCCGCCCCATCAGGGAACATGGTACCCCCGCCGGGAAATATGAAGTATGGGCCTTCTTCTTTCATCCAGCCTTGATGACCTTTCCTTTCAGCGATTTTGTTGTAGGGCATGTTGCTATGCCAGATCTAGAATGATCAAGAAATTTGTTACAGATACATCGATAAAGATTTCAAGCAACCCAAAAAGAAATTGAATTTCAGTTGACGACGAAGATAGCCAAGGTTTTTGAGGCTAAACATAGAGATCTTGAAATGAAAAGTAAAAACTTCATCCAAACGCCAAGGCATAAACCACTGAAGTCGACACTCTTACTCCACTCATGAACCGTTGCATAAAGACTAAACATACCATCTATTACATTTAAAATCATAAAACCGAAATATTCAGCACTAAAAATCAAAAGTTGATAATTCTCCTAACATAATATCTAAGTATTTTCGTCCAGTCCCTTTCATCGGAAAAACTTACCTCACTGCTCCTCCTTATAATGCCTTTGTATATTATCTTAGAGGTAACAAGTTTAACAGAGATTATGAACGCACACTAGAGTATACAAAAATTTCCAAGATTGAAGTGTTAACGTCCGTACTCTTTTAGTTTTTCATAACGTAGACAGGAGACACAGTCACCCGACAACTCATTCTTCAAATAGACATCAAGAATAAAATAATCACAAAGTTTTTTTTGAAGAAAGATGGGGGAGATCACACAAAACGGGTGAGCCTCCGATCACTAAGTATTAATAAATGCATGAATAAGATTCTGAGAGTAATACGCCCTGATAAATATAAATCCAGAAATCAAAGTGAGCATTGAAGAGAAACTCCATAAGCCTTTGACTAATGTGCTTCTTGGAGTTCCAACGTTTGCTAAAGAAAATCTCAGAAAAGGGGTCCGAAGATGAATTATAGAATGTAAATGACAAATGACAGATAACCAAACCACAAAATAAAGATGAAAAACTTTTTTACTTTTAGTGATCACTTCAGTGGTACTGACAGCTCATTCTCTACCTGAAGATCAGTTTCAAGAATTAAAATCCATAGGGAATCGATCTGAGTAACACTAGATCATCTTTACCTCCAGTCCCATCGATTTGATTCCACGATCTAAATAAGCCACCACATAAATAACAAATGACAGATCACAAACCCTCAAGTTTGCATTAACAAAAAATTAAATAAAAACCAGGAATCACAAGAGCAAAATGAACAACGACTAAAAAAAAATTAACAAAAAACACTAAGAAGAGCTCAGCGACGTAACCTTGTGAAGGCTCTCAGGCCAATCCACGGGAACATGGTAACCATCAGGGGGCGGAATCAGGCACAACGGCGCCTCCCCAGGCTTCGGACAATGCCGCTCCCGATAAAAGTTCATATACCTGCTGAGATGACTGCTCCGCCGCGGATCTTCGCAGGGCAAATAATCCACATCCTCAGCCGAGCAAGGCGAAATCAACGGCAATTCCTCACTCTCCGCATCGACGCCATCCACGGCGTCGTCGAAGAAGGCGATCAGCTTATCCCTGATTCGCGGATCCGTGGCCGAGGAGAGGCTAAGCGTACGACGGCCAGAAGCCGCCATTGCATCTCCGAGAGAAGTGAACACGAGGAGCAAGAACAAGATCACGAACGCGAACAAGATTGCGCAGATCACATCGAGCAAACGCCATTGCCGCGGAAGTCTCCTCGTCGGAGCGAGATTCAGCATCGCCATCTCTCGCAATTCGAAGAACACTCTGGGAAGTGGGAAGAACACAGTTATTATCAAATAATAAATAGGAAAAATAGTACTTGAGGCCGGTTGTCGGTATTTGGGCCGCTCCTCTCTCGCCCCAATTACTCTTGGGCGGCCCATTATGTGGCCTTACACGTCGTGCCTTATGCTTGTAATTTTAACCATTTACAGAATTTTGAGATAGAGATGGACAATTTAAAGATAGAGGTTTAGAATTTAGAGATGGAGATTGATATAATTTAAAGGTAGAGGTATAGAATTTAGATAGATAGATGTATATAGTTCATAGAATTTGGAGATAGAGATAAAACTCAGAGATAGATTTAGATAATTTAGGGATAGAGATAGAGATAGTTATATATATAGTTCATAGAATTTGGAGATAGAGATAAAACTCGGAGATAGATTTAGATAATTTAGGGATAGAGATATATATATATATATATAGTTCATAGAATTTGGAGATTCAGATACACAATTTACATATAGAGGTGTAGAGTTTAAAGATAGAGATATACAATTAGAGATAGAGGTAGAGATAAAGAATTGCGAGAAAGATATATAGAATTTAAAGGCAGGGATTGAGCAATAGAGATAGACATAGCGATGGAGATAACAATTTAGAGATAGAGATAGTGATGGAGATAACAATTTAGAGATAGATTTACAATTGGAGATAGAGATAGAGATAGAGATATAGAATTCAGAGATTGAGATATAACTTAGAATCGAGATATTGAAATTAGAGATAGAGGCAGAGATATAGATATAGAATTTTGAGATAAAGATATACAATTTAGAGATAGAGATAAAATTCAGTGATAGAGATGGAGGCACAGAATTTGGTGATAGAGATAGAGATACAAATACAGATACGGATACATATATAGAGGTAGAGATATCTAATTTCGAGATAGAGATGGGAGTGAGAAACTCAGAGAAGCGGAGATAGAGATAACAATAGAGATGGAGAGAGGAAGGGACCAAGTGTACTGGAAATAGAGAGATGGAGGCATACATGGAGAGAGGAGAAAGACATAGATAACTCTAGAGAGAGAAAACAGACTGCAGTAGAGAGAGAGATAATGTTAACCCAAGCAAACGAGCAGCAACTGTAAGAGTTATTATAGCAGATCAACTTCATCAACTCAAAACCTTTGGTGAGTCATTACAGCAGATCAACCGAAATTAGCGAAAGAAAAAAGACAGACATCAAGTTGCAGAGAGAGAGATGGCGACATAAACAGAAATACATCGAGACCCAAAGGAAGAGGTGGAGATAGACATGGCGACAGAGATTAATTTATAGATGCAATTGAAGTCAGAAACGGAGAGATAGAAATAGAGTTAGAGTTATAGAGAGATAAAGAAATGGAGATGGAGAGAAGAGATAGAGATCGAGTTATTGTCTTATGGAGAGATAGAGATGGAGAGATTAAGATGGAGAGAGAGAAATGGAGAGATTAAGATAGAGAGAGATGGAAATGGAGAGACTGAGATAGAGAGAGATGGAAATGGAGAGATTGAGATAAGGGAGATGGAAATGGAGAGATTGAGATAGAGGGTAATAGACATGGAGAGATTGAGATAGAGGGAGATAGACATGGAGAGAGTGAGATTGAGATAGAGAGAGGTAGAGATAGAGAGATAGTGATAGAGGTAGAAATTGAGAGATAGTGATAGAGATAGAAATTGAGAGATAGAGAGAGATAGAGATAGAGATAGAGATAGAGATACAGAAATAGTGATAGAGATTGAGAGATTGAGAGATAACGATTGAGATAGAAAGATAGTGAGATAATGATAGAGATAGAGAGATATTGATAGGGATAGAGAGAGAGATAGAGATAGAAAAAGAGATATAGATGGAGATAGGGAGATTGAAATAGAGATAGAGGGATAGTGATAGAGAGACGGACAAACAGAGTCAGAAGAAATGGCAATAGAGACAGAGATAATTAAGATAGAGAGGAGAAAGAGAACTAGATGAACAAGTAGAGAGATATATATATATATAGAGAGAGAGAGAGAGAATTCAGTGTCGAATGGGCATGCCCATCCTGTCAAGGCGACCTGAACCTGGGTAAGCCTTGCTAGTGAACTTCACCTGTGCAAACGATGAAGACGACGACGATGGCTTGGCCGCGGCGGCCCCGCGTTGGCTCGTCGCCATCGCCGCCTTCTCGAGGTCGGGCCGCTGCTTGGGCGCGCTCTGGGACCTGACCTTAGCCCGAGACGACTTGGTGCAGGCCATGTAGCTGGGGTGGTCAGAGTAGGAGCTGAAGAACCCACTTGAACAGTCACTGAGGGCGGCCCCGCCGCCGCCGCTGTAAACCCGGGGGCTCTCCCTGAGCTTCTCTTCGGCCATCAGCGCCCCAGGCGACCGCGGCAGAGACATGTCGACGGAGGACGGGCTCGGAATTGAGATCTGGGCCGACGTGGCGAAGCTGCGGCTGTTCTGGTCCGAAGCTAACGACGACGACGACAGCGTCGCCGCCGCCGCCCGCCGCCTGTTGTTCACCCGCGGCTTCTCCCCCCTGTCGAGCTTCTCCCCCCTCCTCCCCGTTCCCTGTCAACATAAACGCAACGACAATTCAATGCCAAATCTTCTGTCCTCTCATTCTAGCTTCTTCTATGTTCTTCAAGATTCTTCCAACTTGCTCTTATTATTCAACTTGTATGTTCTACTTTCTACAGGTTCTACCACCTTCTCATTCTAGCTGCAAATTCTTCAAGCTTCTATCAGCTCATTCTAGCTACTAATACTGGCTCTTGTTCTAGATTCTACCAGTTTATTCTAACTTCTCATTCTTACTAATCATCTTAGCTTTTACCAACTTCACATTATACCTTCATCATCTAGCTTATACCAGCTTCATCCTAATTCGTATCTTCTATGTTCTTCACAATTCTTCCAGCTTCTTCTTCCTCGAGCTTCTACCCGCTCCTTGATTCTCATTCTACTTTCAACAGCTGCTTCTAGCTTCCGCCACCTTCTCATTCTAGCTACATATTCTTCAAGCTTCTATCAGCTCATTCTAGCTACTCGTACTAGGACTAGTTCTAGATTCTACCAGTTTATTCTAGCTTCTCATTCTTACTAATCATCTTAGCTTTTACCAACTTCACATTATACCTTCTTCATCTAGCTTATACCAGCTTCATCCTAATTCTTATCATTCCAGCTTCTTCATTCACCTTGGGACATTTCATTTTACCTTCTTCATCTAGCTTCTACCATCATCTTGAATGTCAAGTGATCATCATTAATCATCAATCACCATTGTCATTTTCTACTTCTTCAATTGTACCTCGTTCTTCTAACTACTACCAACTTCTCATCCTATCAGCTCATTCCAGCTTCTCGTTCTACCTTCTTCGTCTAGCTTCTTCCAAATTCTCATCATCTAGCTACAACCACCTTCTTGAATTTCAATTCACCATCAATCATCAACCATCATAATCATCTTCTTCAAGTTTCTCAACAATCTGGTCTCTTCTTCGACCTTCTAGTTCTAACTTCTTCTTCTTCTTCCCAATCAGACTTACGGGTTTGGAGGAGAGAGCTCGGCAAGCGCGCGCGCGGGCCTGGACTCGGACCAGAGCTTGCATACAGCGAAGAGTCTCCGCCGCCTGCTTCCTCACAATATGCCCGCGCACAAGCGCCTGAAGCTTCACCAGCGCCTTCAGCGCTCTCAGGGCTCGCCTCGCCTGCACAAACAGCCCCAAATCCCCGCAAAATTAGGGTTAGAGTTAGGGTTAGGGTTAGGGTTTGAGGGGCGGACCAGATAGGCTCTGAAAGCGGTCTGGATCTTGACGGCGGCGGCGGCCTGGAGGAGGCCGACGCCGCGGCCGCTGCTCGTCAGCCGCACCACCGCCGCGGCGGCCTGCGCGGCGGCGACGGCCGCCTCCGCCACGGCGGCGGTGGCGGCGGCCACGACGATCGCCCGCTTGTTCTGATCCATCTCGTCCATCCCCCCCGGCTTCGAATCCCGACCGTAGGATCTGATCATCGCCATTTCTGCCTTCTTCGACCTCGCCGCCCTCTCCCGAGCTTCTTCTTCCTCCTCTTTCTTCTTCTTCTTCTTCTTCCTCTTCTTCCCCCCTTGCAGCAGCTCCTTCAACCATCTCCCGATCCCCATCTCTCTCTCTAGATCTAGAGAGAGATATAGAGAGATAGAGAGAGGGATCTAGAGAGAGAAACCTCCGCAGGCGGCGATGGCGGAGCGACGGCGGCGCTCCGGCGGAGGAGAGGCCGAGAGAGAGTGGGAGTATCCGAGGAAGAAGACGACCTCTTTAAATTATCCGTTATTCCGAATTAAAAAAAGACATTAGTCAGAAAATTAAATCTGAAAGATTCCAAAAAGGTTCTGACAAAGTCGGCGGACCGTACAGTGCGCCAGTGGGCCCCACCGTGACGTGGCATTCCCTTGACAGAACAATCTGCCAAATCTCTGCGCACGGCTGTGTCCGGCGACAGACAGAAGCGCACGCGCCCCGTGCGTAGCGAGCCACACGAGAGACAGAGTCAACACCGCGTTATGTACAGGGAAGAGATAGAGAGAGAGAAGGAAAAGTCAGAGCTTTCTGGCAGCGCGAAGGTGGTGGTCGTGCTTTAGGAGACTGGTCCTCAGAAGCGTTGACCGGACGTCGCGGTCAAAGTCAACGCCTGTCTGCAACCCGCGTTGAAAAGTCGCGTTTCTCTGATCTGCATGGCGCGCGTAGAGTATCTTGTTGTGGGAGTCGATCCTTGCCTGCGAGGAAAAACCATCAAATCGTTATGTCTCTCCATTCATATGAACGGAGACGCACTTATGGAACCCAGAATCAGGATATAAATGAAGAGATAGAGATGGATTGATGGAAGGGATAAACAGTCGATGGATGAAGAGAGAGAGATATATATACAGATACATGAATGAGAGGATGGAGAGGAAAGAGAGATGGACATGTGGAAGGGAGAAAGAGGCGATAGATGAGGAGAGAGAGGTGGACTGAAGGAAGAGAAGATAGATACGGATAGATGGAGGAGAGGTTAAGACACACAAGGAGAGAGAGATATGAAGTTAGAGAGAGGGAGGAGGAGAGTTGACCTGGATCTGGTTCTGAGTGATCAACTCCTCGAGCTCTTTTTCCAATCCGGAGACGGAGGTCTTGAATGCCCCGGCCATGATGCTGAGATCGACGGATATGAAAGGATGAGTATACTGGATGATGGCACGATGGCGGATCTCCGAGTAGAGCGTTTCGACATGATCATGCAAGTGAATGTCCAGCATCAGATTCCCCCGCAAATTCTCCAGATAGTCTAGGCAAGACGCATATCGGCTGTACAAAAACCGATTTCACCACCACCATTAGATTCATTTCCATCATCTATATCATCATTTTATCATTGCCGTTCTTTTTTTCGAAAAAGAGGAAAGATCACCCAAAAACGGTGATCAACCTGATCATTGCCGTTCTTATATTACCACGAAAAAAAATATTTTCTTAGCTGATTTTGTCAGAGAGAAATGCCCGCGATCAACGTTCTCAGGATAATATTTAAAAGCAGGCTAAACCATTTATTTGCAAGAATCAATATTCAACGCAACGCATGCTAAGATCAACGATGATGATGGTGGTGATGATGGTGATGATGGTGATGATGGTGATGATGGTGATGATGGTGATGATGGTGATGATGGTGATGATGGTGATGATGGTGATGATGGTGATGACGATGAATGAGCATGGATAGACATTGAAATGGAGGAAATGGGTGTATTTCATCATAGTTTGAAGGAAAAAGAAAAAAATTCAACCCTGATTTCTTCAGAGAAACGGCTGATATCGACATAACTGGTAAGATATTTAAATACAGGCCAAATTATTCTAAAAGAATCAACTCTAAATGGAAGCGTTTAGAGACGATGATGATGACATCGATGACTTTGTTCTGGCAGAGGCAGAAAAAACTCAGCGAATGAATGATGATGATGATGACTACCATGAGCACGTATTTATTAACAAAAAATATTTCACCTCGCGTAGAAGTCGTGAATGAGCTCCCGTACTTCGGGGACGAGCTCTAGGAAATTTCTGAAGTTGATATTGTCAATGACTTTGTTCTGGTGGAGGCAGAAGAACCTCAGTTAAATTTATCAAAACCCAAAGGAGTGAGTGAAGAGAAATAGAGACAGAAAGAGATAGGTGAGAGAGGGAAGGAAGAAAAAATAGTCTGTCTGAAGAGAAAGAGAGAGCTACAGAGAGAAAGAGAAGATCAAAAAGGAGAAGGAAGCCAAGGGGAGAGAGAAGCAGAGAATTAGGATAAAAAGAGAGAGAGAGAGAAAGACAGGGCCAGAGAGAGAAAGAGAAATTCCAGAAGAGAGAGTGAAGAGAGAGAAACTAGAAGAAAGAGAAGGGGGAGGGAAAGGAATTAGCGGAGAGAAAGAGAGAAAAGGGTTTGAGAAATGCCTTGAGCTCCGTCCTGTCGAAGGAAGCGAGCGCACAAAGACCACCATATATTGCGACATCTTGTGGCGCTATAACCTCCGCGTAGTTGCTACCCAGCTCTGGCCCAGTCTCCAAAAACTGCGTTTGAATACTTCAAAAATCTTTAATTTCATCGCATAGATCGGTAGAATAGAGGAATTTCGTAACCAAAAGAAAGAAGAATATTCTGTGGTAAAATCTATATATTTTTTCAATGAAACAACAGCCAACATCAATAGATTCAAAAGTAAAAAAATAAAAATGGAAAAATTATAAATCGAACCTAAGCATGTTAAAGTTGTAACAGAACGCCAATCCAATCCTATCATAATAAATGTACCCCTAATGAAGCTTTGTTTATTCGGTTAGACATTACATTAATATTGTTTCTAGCGATCGATTGGGTATCATCAGATCTCACGAGTCGTGGGTAATAGTTTGTAAATATCTTAAAAAGGATTTATAGCTAACGCCCATAACTTGTTCGTTAGGGATCCCATTTCAATATTAATTAGAAAATTTCTTGCAAGGCCGAGTTAATGGATTGAAAGCAGAGTTCGTCCAATAAATTTAATGGAATGACTATCCCTCTATAATATCTGCAAAATAATTTTAACGATAGGATTACATTTTTTTGCTGCGCAGAATAAGAAGGGATAATAAAGTAAATTAGCCAGTCTTCAGGACTAAAGCTACAACGGAAAAACCTAACTGACTTGAACATTAAAGAGCCGTGGATTCAACACAGACATAATCATATACCAAAAAGGGAAAAGTAACTCTCTTCTAGCCGTTGAAAAAATTAGGAGCGCGAATAACTACGAGAATGGAAACATAAAAGAAGAGAGTGGATTCGACTGTACTAGTATAAAGTTGTTGTATGATTTTTGGGAGAGAGCAGCGAAAAACCAGATTTAGTTTTAGAATCATTAAGGCTCCGTTGTGTTGCAAGCATGAACATGTGGCACTAAAGAACTGGTTTGATCGCACTGGTATCAAACTGTTTCGAGATTTTCAAGAAAACCCTAATTAAGTTACTGCTCTATTTACTTTCCGTTTCATTGCAAGCCAAATATCTGTCGGCTACTCTGCAGCCAATATATTACATGTATAAATAAGTCCAACAGTGAAAAAACGAAAGTGGATATTCAACAAAAAGGAAGGAATGAAATAAATAAAATGTGAACCCACCTTGCGCGCTGCAAGCTTATATTTTTTCGATTCCAGGAAAGCCATTCCAGAAGAACATCGCAGCTTTGCAATTGTAATTGGATCCTGCACGTCTGGAGGTTGCTCTGCTTTACTGACATAGTTTGACACATGCACGAATTGGCCCAGTTCAATGCTGACAAGTATGACATTCAAGCACATTTGAATGATATGCTTGGACGTAGTGCAATAGTCTCGAGTTCTGACATAATTCTTGAACGCCTCTCCGAGATTGCCATGGGCATAGAAGAAGTCCCCCAAATCATTGTACCCCATTCTAATGCTCTCTTTAATTAAATTTGTCTGAAAATCAAAGAGGTCAAGTGAGATGAACAGCATTGAGATTAGTTGAATCCACATAATATTACAGAGAAAAAATTAAATCTTTGAAAAAAATAAAGAAAACAAACCAAAACCATTCGTTTACGCGTCCATAAAATGACTCTGTGACCAATTTCCGAATACTAGGCAAACATATTATCACAAAATCTTTCTGGACAAACATATTTCTGGATAAATTATATCTTTCATCACAGAATTTCCATATTACGTCGAGTTTATCAATCTCTCGGCCATTATCTTGAGACAATCATCAGCATAGATCGCGCAAGTGAATAAAAATCGCTAACACAGAGAATGGGAGTTAAGAAAACAAATCAAAATCACTACTTTGCGCCTTTATACCAAAACTCTGTAACAAATGTACAGATAACAGTCAACATATTGCCATAATTAGATTTCATTACTTCGCCGAGTTTACCAATCTCAACATCGTAATCCAGATACGACCATCGCAAATCCCCCATGAATTGAGCAAATTAACAAAACCCCCGAAGACAGAAAATTTAGATTAAGCACGGTAAGAAATAGAATACCCTGTAACCATTTAATTCATTCTCGACCTTCTCCTTGCGAAGCTCAGCGCGGCGATCAATCATGTCAACCCACGACTGATCCAACTCGTACTGCGGGCCGAGGCGACCATCGATCTTATGAACGACGTCGCGATACAACTGGGTGTCCTCGCCCTTCTTGATCTCATCGAAAGCCATTCTGAGGGCTTCGATTTCCATGCCAGGATTTCCACAGCGCTCGGCGATGAACAACAACCGCTTGATCTTGGTCCGCCCATTGTACAGCCCGGCGTACGCCTCCACGTCGAGCTGCTCGCTGCTCACAGAAGTCCTGCTGGGGGGCACATCAGCGGACGATGGTTCGATGTCGAGCATCGATCCGAGACCGTCTTCTTCGGCCTCCATGATCGATGGTTGCACCTCGCGCTCCGAGCAAACCCTAGCCCGATCGATCGATCGATCGATCGTTCAAATTATAGCGGAGATGCTCGCAGAACTAGCTATCTTACCCGTAAAAGCCAGAGGTGGACGACGGATGACGGGACGTAACTGTGATCGTCAACCGAGACGTGCACGGATGACGAGCTGCCGTATGTTTGGTATGTGGAACACTACGCCCGGGACGTGACAGAACGGATGACGAAACGTGACGGATGGTGAAGTGACAAAACTTTTGTCAGGTCACCGTCCCATCACGTGTCCCAGCGTATGCAAAAAAAATTATCACATTCTGATCACCGTCCCTCCAAAGGGCGTCCCATCATGTCCCCGTCACCGTGACGGTGTCACCGTTATTGGTGATGTGAATGAAACCCTACTTGAATGGAGGGTATATATCCAATTATTTATATGTGGTGTCGGTTTGCGCGCGCAAAAAAGGGACTTTTGTGCAAAATGCCAGGAAATGGCCACATCACGTGGCGAAATCTCAGCCGTCGGAAAGAATAAAAATAATAATTTAATATGTATTTCTGTCTGTTTTCACTTTTCAAAAATTCTGTCACAGTTGTCATCCGTGATGGCCGTTCCGTCACGTCACGTGTCCTGGGCACCCGGTCACCATCACATCCTTATCACGACCACTTCGTCATCCGTCACCGTCACTGTCCAGGACCCCTAAAACCGTTACTGTCACCGTCACGTCATCCGTCACATTTCCATTACCGTGACGCGTGAGGTGACGGATGATGCATGCCGATCCCTAGTTTGGTATAGTTCTGGATCGTCTTGGACGTGGAGGATGGACGAGACGGGACAAAGATCATCCCGTCCAACATCTGTATATTTCAGCTTCGTCCGAACGGTCCAGTCCAGGGATTCGTCCAATGAATAAATAGTTTGTCCGCGTCCTAAGTCTGCCAGATTCGTCCCGTCCGAAAAAAATTCGTCCCATCCCTCGTCACGGATGAAAAAAAATCATTATTTTTTAATGCCCTGAACACTACCTCTCTAGCTCTCTGGCCCTCTCCCTACTCCACCCTCTCCCGTGCACCGTCATCGACTCCCTTTCTGTGCCCCCCCGATGGCCACCGCTCCCGTCTTCATCGTCGGAGTTCGCTTCCCTGAATTCCACTGCTCTCGTTCTCATCAGACGCCTCGAAGACGATCGAGGTAAGTAATCATGGATGACATTGCGAAATAAGTATGATACTGTCAGTATCATTCTGGTAAATCATACTTGGATAGATATGTAGTTTAAGGATAGTGATCAGTACATCTCATTGAAGACTCTAACCACTTTACCAGCCAAGGAAAGCGGCACATGAAATCCATTGCTCCAGTCTCTTTCTTTCCCCAGAAGATGTATCATCTGACAGTACATGGGTATTTCAGTTATAAGGAAGCCTTGTAACATAAAGAGTGGAGGAATTTTGGGTCATCATCAGTTGGAGACATCAAGAAGAAGAAAAAATAGACAGAAGACTTTCAACCAATGTAATGTTATCCTTATATGCACAAAGCCAGTGAAATTTTTCATTTTTATCTGAAGATTATTACTCAATCTGTTCAATTTGTAAAAAGAAATCCGAGCTCAGTTTCATCATAATATTGAAATAGGAATGAATTTCTTGATAGAATGAATTTTTCCCCAAAAATATTTACAAAGCTCTTATTTGGGTACTTTCTTTTTATATACGTCGGATTATGAATTTTGCAAATCCCTCTATTGTACTCTTTTAGGAACAATGTTTTACTTGGTAGGTTTCCTTACTGAGGTTTCATTGTCTGAAACGGCATTCTCGTTTGAATAAACCGTAGAAATTATCTCCTGCTAAAATCTTATAGGATTTTGATCTGCAGTAGTGAACATTGTTATCTCAACAAACATTGTTATCTTAAGAATGCATTAATTTCTATTTCCGTAGAGTCAATCGAGTAGATTCCGTGTTTGTTGATATTTTTAAATCATTGCTTTCTGGTCAAGGTTTTCAGACACTAAGATCGTGGAGAATGCATTCAATAATTTTAAAAAATATTCTTATGTGATTTGAAAGTGGGGTAAGCCTCAAAAGATTTGAACCCATCAATAATTTCTATGGTTTGATAACCTCTTCCTTCCCTCAAATTCATTGCAAAGTCTTCGCTTCTTGATTGCATGGTTTTGATGTTATTTTTGCCCCCTGACGGCCATTGCATAATTATGATACTGTCAGTTTTTTCATATTTGCTGTCTAAATGGTGCCATTGTTATATTCAATACATATGTAAAAAAATTTCTATGGATAATCTCAGTATGTCATCGGTGATCAATACAAACGTAAATGTTTTTCTTTGGATAATCTCAGTATGTCATCGATGATCTCAGTGTGTTTGGTGTATTCTTCCCCCATCTAATTTTACAATGTGATTCATCCCAATCCTGCACAATCTTAATATGGCGTAATTGGATCAAAGATGTGACAACGTAAGTGTGTTTGGTGTATTCTTACCGTATTTGATATTGCTATGTCATAACTGATGACATATATTTTGATCTCTTCTGCAGAAGTAGTTGATCCATGTATAATTTGACACTCTCAGTGTTTTCATATTTGATGGCTCAATGGCGCAAATGATGAATTCAATTCATAGATTATCTTTTAAAAGGATGTTTTTTTAAAGGAATTCTTTTTGTTCTATAAGTGTTTTAAAAATTTTACTGAATATCCTGATGAATGGGCTTCTTCCTTTATCTCTTATTTATGTTGAGCCTCTTTGATGTGGCCCCATGGGCCAATTTCGAATTCTCTGTCCTACTCTTGTCATCAACCCTAATGGAGTTTATTAGAGTTAAGCCTCCTTTGGAGTCACTGCCTCCCTCTCCATTCGGGTTTATTAGGGTAAAACACTGTAACATAATGAGACGATTGCTGATTGAAGCCGTGATCTTCATGTTTGTCATGCAATAAGACTGGTACATCTTCTAGTTTTTTGCTTGAGGGTCTTCATGAAAGTGCGTTGAGCTGATGGAAATATTTGATTAGTGATAGGATAAGGATTGAGCTTGGTGAAAAGAATGTGTAGAGGTGATTAATGTGTAAGAGTCAGACAGCCTTTATTTTGGATTCGTCGATCTATAGATAGTTAGATACATCAAAAAATTTGATCGACTATCAATGGTTGTCACTAAATGGGTTTGAGAATTCAAAAAGGAAGAAATTAGTACTTTCCATCCCTCTACCTAGTAGTCATGATTATACGTTGTAATGATTATCCGTTGGTTACATGTGAAGTTGACAGGTTGAGATTTATGGATGGTTTGATCCAACTGATTTAATATTCTTTCACATGGATAATTTAAATACGAATGTCATTAATTGATTTTTTTGTGATCATTATTTTTATGAACTTAGAGTTTGATATATAATTAATTATTTAGATCTCCAGTATGGTTTTTTTTATTTTTTAATGCGCTTCTATTATTTCTCTTATGTATGCGTTACATGAATTGTATGAATGAATGACTG
This sequence comes from Wolffia australiana, assembly GCF_029677425.1. Taxonomy (NCBI): domain Eukaryota; kingdom Viridiplantae; phylum Streptophyta; class Magnoliopsida; order Alismatales; family Araceae; genus Wolffia; species Wolffia australiana. The sequence goes on along the minus strand of NC_135852.1, from coordinate 3,861,960 downwards.
TTTTGAATTAATCTGGTAGAATAATGGAGTCCACATCTGCTACCACTCCGAACTCGACTACTAGGGCTATGTCGGAAGTGTCTACTGAATACCTCGGAATAGAGGTTGATAACAACATCTCATCTCGAAGCAGAAGAGGCAATCGGTCTAAAATTTTTGATTGATTTGTTGAAGTTGGCCCGGATGAGTACTAGTGTCCCCGTTGTCAAGTGCAAAACCCCACCCATCAGGTCGTCATCAGGAGGAATAAAGATAAGAGCACAAATGTCTTTTGGAGACATCTAGAGAAAGCCCATCATAAAGTGCACGATGACATCAAGGGAGCCTCGACAAAGCAGAGAACTCTTCTCCAATATAACTTACAGTCAAACAAGTTGTACCTACGCGGCCTCACCATGGAGTAGACTAATGAGGAGCTCATTAGGTTCATCTGCAATAACAATCTTCCTTGGCGAATTGTGAAGAAGAAGTTGTTTTGAAGACTATGGTTCTACATGACATAAATGGTCAGGGAGGTCCCTAGTCCGGATGCGGTCAAAGAGACATCAGAAAGGATGTATAGAGAAGTGCAAGGAAAATTGGTGGAAATGTTTGCTGACGTCCACAGTGTCTCTCTTATCGTGGATGCTCAGACATCTCGAAATAACATCGCCCTATTAGGTGTCAATGCCCACTAGATTGGCACCGACTGGAAGCTCTGTGAGATGCTTCTTGGTCTCCGACAAATCAAGGAACTTGGTCACATAGCACACCAACTTGGCATGGATCGTCATGGAAGTTGTATATGAATATGGCATTGAGTCAAAGCTTTGTGCCATCACTATGGACAATGCGTCTAACAATAAAATGATGGTATCCACCATTGTGGATTCACTAAAGACCGTGAATCCTCAATTCAATATGGAACAACACGTACATGCGTTGCCCACGTCCTTGACCTCGTAGTCCAGGCCGGAATCAAAATTATTCATAATCTAGAGGCACCAAGGAGTAATACGCTACGCGTACAAGATTTTCGTGTGGACACAATGCTAGACATGGATGAACCATTTGATTCATAGGTCGAGGAAAGTAGAGTGGCCAAACTTGCATCTATGGGATTAGTTATTTCTTGCATGAGAGTCATCAGTAATCCCATTCAGGGTTCCACACAACAAATGGAGAAATATGTCGATCTCTGCAAAATGTTTGAACTCCCAAATTTGAACAAGATAAAGGTTGACTGCCCAACACACTAAAACTCCACTCTTCAAATGTTAGGGCATGTTTTTTCCAAGAGAGAGATACTTGAAAATATGGCTATAAGGTTCCTTACAATGTCAACTACGGACTACGACATTTGTCAAGAGGACTGAAGATGATTGATGAATATGTGGGCATCCTCGGCCCATTGTGTCAGGGTTTTGACTTTGTCTGTTCGACGAAGAAATTGTTGATCACAAAGGTAACATCACTGGTCAATAAGCTTATGACTCACCTTGATCAGGATATGTAAAATGTAAGGGCAACATTGGAATTAGAGCGAAGGGATGCATTGTGGTCCACGTGTAGTGCTATGCATACATAGCTAATGCAATATGCAATTGTACTTTCGGGCCATCAAATATTTGCTACTACAACGACATTGAATCCATTTTCCAAAGTAGAGGTTGTGATGGGGGACCATCCAGCTTCGAAGACCCCTCGAACCAGTTCGTCAAGCGGGAGCTCATGAGGGAGACTCATCCTTCGGAGTACCCGGCCTCATCAACGGCCCGTAAAGGTTTGACATTATCTTTCCTTGCATTTCCTTGTTCATTAGGCCATGTATGTCGGCCACCAATCTGTTTGTTTTTGTTTATTCGCATGTGTCTGGACTGCTAAACGGACCTACACGTTTGTGCACATGTTAGTGCATGTGTGGGCATGTTCGTGTTTTTGTCTCTCCTATTAGGGGCCCCAATTATTCTTAATTGGGCCTTCTTCCCTTTATTTTTAAGGGGGAGGCCCATATTTGCACCTATAAAAGGTGGGGCCCGCCAATAGGAAGAGAGAATAGAAGAAATAATGAACAATGTGATTTTTAGTAATTTTTCCTGATTTTTTAGTGTTTTTTTTAATTTTTGTCATATTTACGAAAATGCCAATGTGAAAGTAGAGAGAGAGAGAAGGAAACCCTAGAGTTCGCCGGAAACTGCCGCCGTCGCCGCCTTCGCCGGACATCCAGCCGTCGTTCCTAAGGCTGGCCAGCGGCCGCCTGGGGCCGCCAGCGATCCCACAGGGCCACCAGCGGCCGTAGACGACCGCCAGTGGCTGCCTAGGGCCACCTAGGGCCGCCAGCGGCCGCCGAGGGCCACCACCGGCTGCAAAGGGTCGCCGGCGGCTGTCCAGCGCCGCTAACAGCCGCCGAGGGCCCCCAACAACCGCCGAGGGCCGCACGCGACCACCAAGGGCCACGAGCAGCCGCCAAGGGGCCGCAAGCAGCCGCCCAGGGCTTTCCGTGGCCGTCTAGGCCACCCGCGGCCGCTGCAGGCGGCCACAGCCGCCGACTAGAGGCCGCCGTAGGTGCTCACGACCGCCGCCCCCCTCGTGGCTGACCTAAGGCCACCGTCCTCACAGCTGATCTCAGGTCACCGTGCCCCGTGGCTGACCGAAGGCCGCCGCAACTCGGGGTCGACCAGAAGCCACCGCCTCGTGACTAACCGGAGGCCGCCGCCCCGCCACCGATCGGAGGCCCCCGCTCCACGATCGACTTGAGGCCACCCTCCCGAGGTTGCCCCTCGGCTGTCCTGCGGCCACTCTCTCGATCGCCTTCAGCCAACCCTGCGGCCACCCCACAGTCACCCTTTAGACGTCCTAGCGACTGTCCCGCGGACGCGCTTAGGCTGCCCATGCATCCACCCTTCGATTGCCTCCTTTGGCTGCCTCGCAGCCACCTCTGTGATCGCCTCTTCAGCCGCCCCTCTACTACTCCGCGGTTGCCTCTCGCCCACCTCTACGGCCAGCCCCAGCAACCAGCCCCGGTTGACAGTGTTGCCCGTCGTACCTCCGTGCCTCTATGCCTCCTCATCATGTAGTCCCACCCATTGCTACCCTAGTGCTGCAACCACTGCTGCACCCATTATTGCGCCCATTGTTGCGTCTACCTGCTGGACGCCTTCCACGATTGCCGAATCAGAACTTTGCGTGCGCCTACCACTACTGGTACACTCATCTATTCCCCTCGTGGTGTTATATTACTTCCTTCAGTGCCTCTGAACGTTTTCTCCACTGCCGGGGTTAGATTAGTGATAGGTAGAATTCACATTTTGAGGATTAAGATTTCAATCGATACGTTCTTGGTTTGGACCGTCGAGGGCGTGCGCATTAGCGGCAATAGCTGAGCTTGCACCGTTAGCCTTCAACCTGACATTCGGATCATCGGGAGCCTAGTGGCATTTTCAGGCCTTGCTTGTTGTAGCCTAGTGGACGTTGGTGTACGTCGACGTCGGATTTATACTTCTCAGTGATTTTATCGTTGCATCATCACTTGCATTACGTTACGTTAGTCGTATTCACTACATTATATGATTGTCATCACCTTCTCTATGGTGTACGTCGTGTTACATCAGGTTGTGGATGCATCATGCCGCCAAGATGTGCTATCCTATCTTGGAAGTCTTTTGGACAATACATCAGATTCAAATTCAACTGAATGTATCTCGAAGCAGGGATTAGTGTCAGTACGTCAATGCCCACTACAGTATGTTACCTCTAGACGGCAGTATATGCGTTGGAGCAATCGTTAGCGACCACGCTCCATGCCCAGACAGGAGCTAGATAATTATCTCAACATCCCATGCAGCGAGGAGGAGGATAGACCATTGAGCTGGCGGAAGGAGGTCAGCACGCGATACTTTCCAAATCTGACCAAAATTGCGCTCTAGTTTCTTGCCATAAGCCCGACCAACGCACCAGTGGAGTGAATTTTCTCAGTCGATCGAGGCATCACCACATATCAAAGATCACACCTAAATGTAGAGAGCGTTGAGATGCTGAGATGATACGAGCATGGTTCCGTACCAATACTCCTCACACTCCAATGATGACTAACGACGATGACAGCTTATGTGCTGGTAAGTTATGTTCCATCGCTTTTTGTCTTGTGTGCAATCATGCTTCTTCCTCGTAGTTTTCTCTATTTCATGTAACCGAATAACGGGGGGGAACAACTAGAAGCAATCTATGGGATACTGCTGCTGCTTCGTTCTAACGTTTGGTGTAAGTCGTGATAGTTTAAAGAGAGCACGTCAGTGGCAATATAATAATCAAATTTAAATTTAACTTTTATTTTTTGATATGCTTTATCTTTTTCTTTCTATTTGTCGTATGTTGCAAAACCTTTTACTACTGCTGATCAAATAGCCCTATTTCTATTTGGTTCATTTTCCTACAGCAAAACATGTCGGTCATGAGTTTTTTGCCAAAGAAACACATTTAGAACGTTAGACTACTTTCTCGTATCCATAATTTCAAGGGGAATCTGCTGATTGCTGTGATTGATATGTGCCACACATCATTTCAGTTATGATATTTATGGTTTTAATTCAATTTTTATTAATAATGTTGGATCCCCTCTCAAATTCTGTTGGACATCTTTGACCACTTTAGAAAATTTATCACCATTCAATTAGACGAGAAGTTATATATTTTCAACATCAAGACAACAAAAGAGGATTCCCTGGCCTGGTTCACATGGACCCTTGAAAATGGGTTTTCCCTTGAACCCTTTTGGATATTTTTCAGAAAATCCCATTTCGGTACTATTTTTAAGTTTTATTAATATTCTATGTACCTAATCAACAAACAGACACCCGTTGTAACCCCACACTCTACAAGTCGGGCCTTATATATTGATTTTATTTCAATGAAAAAAAATTAATCGATTTACTTTTCTGCAGATATGGCGTTCTTCATATGTCATTATAGACTGCCTAAAACTGTGAGAGATGAAAATGCCATTTCAACACCATCTTTCTATGCCATGGTGAAGATGAATTTGTGCAAGTTGGATGGAAGACTGAGAGTACATTTTTTCTTCCTATGTCTCATCTGTCTTTGACATGGTGGATGAACAATTACCTTATCCCCCACAAGAACTATACTTTTACTTCAAGTCTGCGTACGTGCACTCTCATTTTCAGTCCTATGGACATTTAAAGTATCTGTGAAAGAAATGTGTACAGTTTCCCATTAATAAATATTTAACCATTTAAATTTTCATTTTGCTATTAATGTAGAACATTAAATCATTGAGGATGAAAGCAAGACCAATCTAAATAGAGAGAAATTGAAGTTTATAAAGATATATATATATATATATAGAGAAATAGATATACAGAGAGAGAAAGATAGACGCAGAGATAGAACAATAGAGAGACAGTCACAGACAAAAAGAGAGAACAAAAAAAGAGGCGGAGAGTGAGATAGAGAGAAACTCAGATTTTCTTCGGATGAAGCGATGCAATTATAGGTTCGAAACTCAGATGGAAGGTATAAATCTTATATTTTCAGTTTAAGAGGATACATGTTGACCAATATATTAATCCAATTAGTATCCCCAGTAAACCAGCTTGTTTGGTACCATTTAAGATCATTTCACGGCATGCATAATTCCAGTCTCATCTTGGAGGGAAAATTTTAAATTCTGATTTTACCCTACTTTTCTGTTAAATTTTGAATTTTATGGAATTTATTTAATCTTGGAATAACTCTATTTAAATGTGAATGGCAGGTTAAGAAATTAATTTTATTTTAATTAATGCGGGGATGAATTCCTGAAGTTCTACATTTTTCAGGAATTTTATTGATTTTTTTGGGAATTTAATTGAGTAAGAAATGAATTTTAAAATTCTGATTTAACCCTAATTTTCTGTTAAATTATGAATTTTATGGAATTCTGTTAAGCTTGGAATAACTATATTTAAATAGAAATAGCATGTTTTAAAATGAATTTTAATTTTAATTAATGAGGGGATGAATCACTGAAGTTTCGTCATTTCCTGGAATTTTATGATGAATGGTTTGGGAATTCAATCGAGGAAGAAATGAATTTTTAATTTCTAATTTTAACCTAATTTTCTGTTAAATTATGAATTTTATGGAATTTATATAAGCTTGGAATAACTCTATTTAAATGGAAATGGCAGGTTTAAAAATGAATTTTAATTTTAATTAATGTGGGGATGAATTACTGAATTTTATCATTTTCCTGGAATTTTATGATGAATGGTTTGGGAATTCAATCGAGGAGGAAATGACTTTTTAAATAAAAAGGATACAATTATAAGAAAATAAGAGTTTAAAGTAAATTCAAAAGTCGGAGGTGACTCTTTTTAAGTTTTTTGTTGCAAATATGCCCTTAAAACAGCTCTCATTCGCGTGTTGAAGGCATTAATGTCCAATAAAAATAGTTGCAAGGTATGATTGAATAAATATAGATTTTCCTATGGTTTTTTAGGGAAATATGGAGGAGAGAGAAAGGGGAGGGGCATAAGTACAATTACTTTAGGGTGGCGTCAGTTTGCGAGCACGAATAAAAGTAGGGACTTTAACACAAAATGTTAAGGAATTGATTTAGTGATGTCACTTGGCAATATCTCGACCATCGGAAGTGAATCTGACGGCTACACGATGGTTGGCAGGGGTGTCTTTTGAGGGCGGTAAGTGCACCGCTCATGCTGTGCATCCACAGATGCACGCACGGGAGTTGACGTGGTGCCACCGGATTGGTTGCCGCGGGTAAAAGCGCACAAGTAAGTGCAAATTGATACGTATGTTGCTTATTTTTTTCTCTTCTTTCCGGCCAAAATTTCTGTCCTTCCCTTATCGTCCATCGTCCGAGACCTCAGGATGGGACGGTTTTCGTGTGAGGATAGAAAAACCGTCATGTATGTTTGTCCCCGTGTTCGTCTAGTCTCGTGGACGGGACTATTTTTTCGTCTTGGGACAGAACAATTGTCCCATCCGCGCCCCTACACATAGACATGTTTGTTATGTTCTATTCATTTGAATCGAACAAAAAATTGTGCGAAAATTAGAACACTTTTCGAACCATTAGAACAATTTGAAAAAAATTCGAACAATTCGAACAAAATTTGCACAATTTGTAAAATTCGCACAATTCACACAAATTGTGGCAGAGGGGTAGAACTTGATGCTGCAGATGATGGCAGTGTCGATTTAGAGGATGAAGGCAGTGGTGGCGCAGCCGCAACGAGCATCCTAGATCTGGGCAGTGCCATCGTCGGAGGTGGAGGCACCGAGGTGGGGCAGGGTAGAGTAGTCCATGGGCCAGACGTGGCGGCCGCCGTGCTTAAAAATGGGGACACGCGCTCATCATGCTCGTCGGTGACCACTCTGTCGTAGTTGTCGATAATGGAGGAGGGCATCCAAGGGAGGCTACTGAGCCTGGCGGGGGTGCAGATACAGAGGCTGCAGGCCGTCGCGTGATCCAGCGTCACCGTCGGCTTGCTCTTGGGGAGGAGGGGGTCGGCCTGGTAGACGCGAATCTTGCAGGCGATGCAGCTTGTGACGAGGAACTCGCCAGCGAGGTCAAAATCCATGGTGTCGATCGCGTTCGAGGCCTCACGCGCTGCTGTCGGTGCCACCACAGACCGCAGGCAGAAGTCCCACACGCCGGCCGTCGACATCGCTGAGGGAGAGGGCAAAGCGTATGTTTATTCTTTGAAAAATGATTAGAATAAATTTTCATAAAGCAAACAATTTAAACCATACACGGGTGTGTGCGATGATATGTGCAAATTTTTTATTGTTCTGTTCGGAAAATCGAACAGAATGAACAAAATCCACAGATTCGCACAAAGCGAACCGAACAACCATGTCTACCTGCACTACATTTGTTCCATCCCTTGATGTCAGTATTGTGCACGATTGTTAGAGATGGGGACAAACAGTGGGAGGATACGATGATTGTTCTGTCCCACGCCCCAATTTTTAAAGGTTCATCCAAACCGTTCAATCCATAGTCTGTATTGTCCAAATACTTTTGTCCACATCCTATCCTGTCCAGAAATCATCTTGTACGAGACATTCTCGTACCGTCCAACATCCATGATGAAAAAAATAGGTCACCTTAAGAGTAGCTCCTGCTCAGGGTTCCTTCTCAAGTTCTCAGCTCTTGCGTGGCTCCTCTCCAACTCTTGGTTCCCCCTCGGCCTCCACTCTCGACTCCCACTCTAATGCCTCTCATCTTTTTCTCAGCTCCCACTCGGCCTCCTTGCTCAGCTCTAGTTCAACTCATCCGCAGCCTTTCTTATGCTATCGCCTAACTCCTGCTCAGCTCCCACACGTCCTTCATTCTTGGCTCTAGCTTGGCCTCCGCACTTGACTCTCTCTCATCTCCTGCTCTGCCTCCACTCTCAGCTCCCACTCAGCTCCCTCTCAGGCTCTCAGCTCCCACTTGGCTTCCTCTCGGTCTCTTGGATCCTTCTCGTGCTATTGCCTCCCACTCATCTCCTTCTCACTATCCAGCTCCCGCTTGGCTCCCTCTCACTCTCCCATGTCTTGCTCAGCTCCCTCTCACTCTCCTTGCTCCCTCTCAAGCACTTGGGCCTCGGCTCCCGCTCAGCCCCCTCTCAGTCTCCTGGCTCCCTCTTGGTCTCTCGGCTCCTTCACAGCTCCCTCTCAAGCTCTTGGCTTTCCCTCTCAGGTTATTGGCTCCCACTCGACTCCCTTTTGGGCTCCGACTCCCCCTCGGCTCCCTTGACTTCTCCAATTAGGTTCAATTGTTTCCTCCAACCAAGTCTATTAGTATCTGTTTTTAACATTGAGTTTTAACACTTCCATATATGTAAATGTATGATTTCTAAGAAGCAGTTTCTCTATGAATATATAAAAGAAGAATTGGATGGTAATAATTTAGGTGCATACCCTTCTGTCATTCTTCCCATGAGATTGCTAGAGGCAGAAACGATGGTCGAGTATGACACAAGTAACCATGCAATGGCAAGCTATCATTACTTGTGGAATCAGGAATAGAAGATAACTTATGTAATGGTAGAGAAAGCAAGCTACCATTACTTGTGGGATGAGGCATATAAGATAACTTATGTAACGGTAGAGAAAACAAGCTGTCATTACTTGTGGAATGTGGAATAGAAGCTACCTTATGTAATGATACAGACATCAAGCTATCATTTTTTTGATTTATCAATTAATTGGGATTTGGTTGACTGACACATAAATTTATTGGTTAATAATGTATAATAAGTGTGAACATTTTGTGCTCTAATAATCTATAGTAAATTAAATTATGTTTTGCTCTTGTGAATACTTTGTAGTTTAATGTTTTTATAAGTGCACATAATTCCTTTTTCTCGCTTCCTTATTCACACGGGATGTCCACGGCATAACTCAACAATTACTTCCCAATTTAAATGCATAGGATTATATCAACGGCTTAAAACCTGTTCTTCGGATTAAATCATCGAGCTCATACAGAGTGTACATGTACATTACAGTCTACCAAATATATGTTGTAAACATTGAAGGATAGAGGGCTGTGTTATTTTGAGGAATGACTTGTTCAGAGATGAACACAACTTCCAAGTGATAAGTATTAAATGTCAATTGTATCATTGATCTGTGTTTCCAGAAATCTGCGCTTGATTCCTACTTGAGTCTCACCTTGTTATTGTTCCTTCATATCTTAGAGAATGGAAGGGGGAGAGGGAGGGACAGAGAAGAAAAAGTGAGATAGAAATGAAAAATATCTAAGAGAATGGATATTCTTTCAAACTAATAATGTGATCACATATCATGCTTATTTGTTTATTGTCAATTTGTCGTAGATTTATATTTTTCAAAATCGGAATGTTCAAACTTCTTGATTTTGGATTTGTCAATGCATGTTCCGTTCATCATAACATGATAGAGTAATGGAGTCCACATCATGTATCACCTCAAATGCAGATAGAGGTTGATGAAAAAAACTCCTGAACCACAATGGGCACTTGGTCCAAAATTTTGGACAGGTTCATTCAAATTGGCCCCCTAATCAGTGCCAATATGTGTTTTGTCAAGCGCAAAATCCCACGCATAAGTGCATCATCAAGAAAAGAAAAAAAAATCACAAATGTGTTCTGGAGGCATTTGGAGAAAGGCCAGTGTAAAGCGCAGGATGAGATAAGGGGTGTTTGCCAAGAAGGTGACACTTTTTCAGTAAGCCTTACGGTCCAACAAGCTATACCTCTGTGGCGTCACCTTGGAGGAAGAGAAATTTCTTAGATTTATCGATGATAATGATATACCATGGAGCCTTGTCAGGAAGAAATCCTAGTGATTGTGGTTCTATGGGAGACAACTGGTGGGGGAAGTGACCTAAGGCAAAGATGCATAGAGAAATACATGGAAAATTTGTGGCCATGTCTGCTGATGTCCATAATTTCTCTCTTACTCTAGATGTGTAGACATTGAGAAACAACATCACCATTTTCGGCATCATAGTCCACTAAGTTGACACCAATTGGAAGCTCTATGAGGTGCTTCTGGCCTTTGAAAAATCAAAGGATCGCATAGTGGTGCAAACCTTGCAAGGATCATCATGTAAGTCTTTTATGAGCATGACATCCAGCCAAAGATCAGTGCCGCTATGACAAACAATGTATATAACAACGAAACAATGTTAGCGGCAATTGTGGATTCATTGAAGATTGTCGGTCTACAATTACTATGGAGCAACAAGTACCTTGCACCATTCACATCCTCAAAATCATTGTCTGGCTGAAATGAAAATTATTTGTAGTCTAGAGGCACCATGGAGCAGTGTCCTACGCATACAAAGAATGAAAATTATTTGTAGTCTAGAGGCATCATCGAGCTATCATTAATGTCATTCAGGGTCCTATGCAAAGAATGTAAAAATATGTCAACCTTTTCCAAAAATTGGAAATGACAAATTCAAACAAAATCAGCGCTGACTGCCCAATGCAGTGGAACTCTGTATTTAACATGTTAGAGGTTGCTCTTTCCAAGAGGGAAGTGCCCTAACAATGTGGCTGTACGATTCATCTCGACACCGAAAAAGGACTATGACAATTGTTAGAGTGAATAGGCCATGCTTGATGAATATGTGGGAATCCTATGTCCATTTTTTCATGGTTCAGAATTTTTTTGCTAAACAAAAAAATTACACATCATGGAAGCAACATCATAGTCACAAAAGTAGCATCATTTTGCAAATGTAATGTGAAATCCAGACAAATTATTGGCATTCGAGTAGAGGAATACGTTTAGAAAAATGTGTGGTGCAATGCATACAAAACTCATACAAATTGTGCTTTAGCGCAATCAAGCCTTTGTCAGTGCAGCTACCTTGGATTCACTTTCAAAATTACAAGCAGTGGACCTGTCATGCTACAAGAATGTGCTCTCCTATAGTGACAATCTCTTGGAGCATACATCAAATCAAGACATAGGCGAAGATGAAGTTGAGCAGGCACAATTTTCATGAGTGTGAGGACCACCACATTATGTCACCTCTACACAGCGCTATATCCAATCGGCCCATCATCAACCTCACTCAACATCCACGTAGGAGCTGGAAAAGTACCTCAACATCCCATAGAGTGGTGGGAAGGAGGTCATTGATATCACACTTTATTAATAGGTTAACATGATAATATTTACATTTATAAATAATAAATTTTTTATATGTGTGTTATGATGTCTAAAATGATTAAACCGATTTTAAGAACGATGATTTAATTTTCTGTGAATTTTAAGTATTTTCGAGGATTTTTTTTAACATCATATTCTGAAAGCAAAAAAAACATTTCTTTATTTTTTTGACAGTATATTCATAAAGATATGATTCTTCTAAGTCAAAAAATATATTTATTTATATCTATCGGCTTTATATTTAATTTTATATGAATTATAAAGGTATTTTGGGGTTTTAAATGTGTCGCACCACATAGAACTCTTGAACTTATCAAATGCAGACCTTTAGATGATTCATATTAATTATTGGCATGAGGCAATCATTAAAATGATACTGTTCTGCCATTGCACGATGCTACAATGACATTAATTACTAACAATATTTATTATTATTATTTTATTGCAGATGATGATGTGGTCCAACAAAAAGGATTTATTTTTAATGCAATAAATGCACACGTGGACCGATGTAGGCAGAACCTAATAATTAATTAGTAATACAATTTGATTGGTCAAAAAATATGGCAATGATGATGCGGCATGATGCACACGACACCATGTGTACATGTGATACTCAAGTGTACACGTGGTGCTGATGTGTCATGTAGTCATTGGAAAATTTTATAATGGACATTGATGTGGCATGTGTTGATGCACTGCCACCTTCGAAGCACCTTCTCATATATTTTAATACTTGAATATTGTATATCATTAGCCATTTTTTTTCTCTTTTGCCTATAGGGACACATGGCATGACGAGAGCAATCGAAAGGATGAATTGGGAAAATTTGAGCAAATGATTACATTTGATGTGGAAGTAATGATAAAACCCTAAAAGTAATCATTAGCCATACTAAGGGGGACAAGGATATATTAATAAAAAAATTAAATCAATGGGTAGGAATCGTTCAATTCAGAGCTTGATATCTAATGATCCAATAGTTCGATCGAGCTGAAATTTTGAGGGTAGCTTCATCTTTCTCTCCTCTAGCCATCTTTAATTGGATCTATAAATTAAGGGCACGATCTTTGTAAAAAAAATACGTTGAAAATCACTTCCTCCTAGAGACGCATATTGAAAGAGAATAAGGTTTTGAACGTCCATCAAGGGTTTTCTTGGTGTCTTGAGTGTAAGGTTATTCACTTGACTTACATTTATTTATCTCCATCACATCCATTAGTTTGGTCAATACACCCTTACTCATCATCATCCACCGTCATTCATCATCATCCATCATCTACGTCATACATCACCTACGTCATCAGGCTCTTGTTCTGCATTTTCTCCTCCATTTATCTCATAATCCCTAAGCCCCTATCTTCCTCCATCAACCTCGTCACTCATCTCCTACATCCACTATCTTACCCGTACGTCTTCCCCTTTCTTATTCCCTCATTTCCACTCATCTTATCTGTGTCATCTCAACTACATCTCATATGACATACCATAACACCCTCGTTAAGTACTATTTGGAAAATATGGGGCTTCGATTGACAAGATCCGAACTTGATTGCACAATAAAATATAAATTCAAACATGGATCTGAAAACCAAGAACATAAAAGAACTTAAAGTATCACCTTAACATGGACAAAATTTGCGATTGTTTAGTTCCTCGAGTGAGCATCTCAAGCGGTTCAGATGTGGGAACTCTAGATGTATCCATGCAATCTTTAGAGTGTTGGATCTCCTCTTCTTTCCACAAACTCTACTTTTCAAAATCCAATTTTCTCTCCATCTAGTCCCCACTCGAAGCATCATTCAAGGAAGAGGAAAAGAAGAAAGAAGGGGGACTCAAGCTGCCTCGCATGGGTATCAAATGATTGTTCCCCCTCTATTTATACTATTTGTAGAAACTTGCTAAAATTTCATCCTCAAGAACAATTAATAAAAGTCCTGAAACTTTTATTATATCCCCTGAGGTCTAATAATAGTTTGTGTGTGACCCTCCAGGCCATGTATCTTTCTAGTCAATAATTTCAATGGCCCAATAACCATTATTGGGCTGACTTGATTAATTAACTATAAAAAGTTTATATTAATTAATCAAGGATCAATTTAACCCAATTGATTGGTTAAGTTTCTGGCCCGTAGGCTGCCAAACAACACCTCATGCCTAGAAGATTCAAAGGAGTATGTCAACTCTCTCATGAAACCTTTACATTCATCTGTGGGAGGCTCTCGAATGACTTAGGGTATGGTGGATTGTCAAACCCTAATCTATTGTTCTAGTAGATAGTATTGATGCATGGTGAAATCATTGGAACATACCTTCTCTATATTTCTGCTACCTTTTCTGGGGATTTAAATGTATCATATTCTTTGAGTTGACTTCCGCTAATACGAAGGGCAAAAAATCTCATATTGACTACATAATCACCTTTTTGGATTTGTTGATGCATCTGATCTAGGAAGGTTTGGAATCCCCAAAGTAGAGCACTTAGGTTGTAGTTAAAACACAACTGTTTATTCACAATGCATCCTTGGTGTCTTCAGTATGAAGACCACTTACATAACTGTGATATGAATCTACCTAATTGATGGCAGGTATAATACCATTCAAGGATTCATATGGACCAATTCATTAAACTCTTTCCCAAGGAGCACCCACAATTTGTCATTAATGTCTTCACACTAAGAGCTATGAGATCTGCCATACTCATCATACGAGTGGTACAAGACACTATTATTCTATCAGATATTTTAATGTCCTTCTCGAGTATCATTTGAATAATAATGTTTAGAACCCATGTTTAAATAGTAGTGATCTCCATATTATGATCACATCATAATTCACTTAGTCATTGCATGTATTTGTGGACTTCAATTATAAGTATCATACGTGTATTATACTGAATATATGATGTATCTGGAGATTAAAATTTAAGGGTATTTTTAGCACAATGCTTTAACGTGTATTTTGATGAATGTTCAAAGTGATGCATCCCTCAATATGTGTTGTGATCAAAGCACCATAGGCCCTCAGTCAAGTAGTTGACTAATTGTATGTGAAGATAGAATAAGAGCCTTAGATATATTAAAAGGTTACTTAGTTTGACCATACATTAAACAAGTAAAATCATATTTTTAGGGCTTGTAATTTTATGACAAGAAGATATGCATAGTTTTTACAACTTCTCGGGTATTTGTGTAATTTTTTTTCATTTTATTTGTTGAATAACTTGTTCAAAATATTAATTACTACCTTCGAGTATTTAAGGATGAATTTATTGATATCTTTATTTAAATGATGTGGTAAACACATATAGAAGTTTAATATTAGTTAAATCTCAATTCCATGGCATAACGACTAGTTTTTGCTCTTAACTCTTGAAAGATATTTTGAATTGATGGCCAATTTATAAATATAAAAAATTGAAAATAAAATGATTATTAACTTATATTTCTTAATCATAATCAATGAATATGACTGTTGGACTTTTGACAGATTACCATTGTACCCTTTCGGATTTCCAAGTCCATATATGCAGTTTTTAGCCCTAATTTCAAACTTCCCTTCTCCTTATCCTTTGAAAATTGCGGTCCAAAAGTTAAAGAGATCTCTCAATTCCTGGAGCAATTTTCAAGCAATTTTGTGAGCATTCTTGGAAGAGATCATTTGTTGCTAACATCAATCAAAGTTCATAGAACTTGGAATCATGGTTTTTGGTGCAGGGTATTTCAAGATTCAAAGAAAAGAAGGCTGAGAACCAAACTTCGCACATTCTCGATCCTGTGATAAGTTTATCATTTTTAGCATTTTTTATTCTGATTTGGAGCTTATTTTCAACATATGAATTATTTTTAACATCCATAAAAAACTAAAAAAAAGTTGAATCACATCATTTGGTTGATTTTGGAAAGAGTTACAGGGGTCTAAAGTTGGACATGGAGGAATCGAGCGGTAAACAAAGGACCTTGAAAGATTGATCTCTGGAGATTTCTCTGATTTGTTTTTAAATGAGTTGTGAAATACTTAAAATTGTCATAGTGATCACTTTGGTATATTTAAATGGCGGCATTCTCCCAAGTATATACTTTGGTATATTTAAAATGCTGTGATCACATGCTATGCCCATGCTGGGTATAGACCTTTGGTCGCGTGTGGCGGCATTCTCCCAAGTATATACTTTGGTTCACATTGTGACCTAAGTAGGAATGTTGATACTATTTGGTACTGGAAAGTGCACTATAAAGGGAACAGAGTAGTTGACCTCAACTCATGCATATATCACTAGCTACATTCCAATACTTAGCATGGGATATGATGTAGAGAAATTTTCACTCTTTCTGAATTATGGATTTAGACCAATACATTCCAAGAACATAACAGTTTTCCTCTTCCATTTCATTCCATATTTGTGAGGTCACCCATGACCAGGCCAAAAATCAAAGGTTACACATAAAAATTTTCACTGAATGACTCTAGAAGCCTCTGCTTTTCCTCTGAGCAAAGTATATCAAAGAACATATTTGCGGGTTACTGGGCTGGGAGGCCTGGCAAAGATTAGGGGTTTGGTCGGTTAAGTCAACCCGACCGAACCAAGATGACGAGACCGGGGTTGAGTTGACCTGGGTCAACAGGTCAGCAGCCATAACTTGACCAAGACCTCTCGATAAACTGGGTCAGCATGTACGTCACGCGACCCGGCCGGCTCAGCCAGTAAGAAATGCTATGATCTTATAATTAAAGATAAAAAATACCAAAAATCGATAAAATTACTTGTACTATGAGACCACTTGACCCAATAATTTAACCCATAGTTATATTTATGAATATTTATCTCTGAAGGTAAGCCATAGTTATATTTATGAATATTTATCTCTGAATTAATGAATTTTTTTACATAAACATTTTCTTGTTGAAATACTTAAAATTGATCATTGTCTTGAATACTTTTTTGAGTAGCCATCAATGCTAAGTGTTGTTGAGGAGAATACATTATTCAGAAATATATTGTTATTGCTAAATCTTTGTGATCACTCAGGTTAAGGCTTTGGGGGCCATAAAAGGAAGGCTTTGGGGGCTAAGTTGAAGTAGATTAAGCAACGTCGTTCCGTGGAAGCCTTTGAGTGCTGAGGACGACAAAGCTTCATCGACTTTTTCTTTTTTCTTGGTATCCTTGTTCAACCCTATTTATAAGTGATTTTCTTGGTGGGAATTTACACAAACTTGGTTAGGGGCACATCATCACCTTGGGTCAGATACCCCCGAATAGCATTAAGGATTAGCCTAAGCTGTCTAAAAAAAATAACTGTGTCTCTCATTTCCCCTACCTCGTTTCTTAAGTAGAAAAATCCTAGGCTAATTAAAATAAAATATAAATAGAGAACCTAATCCCCCCCCCCCCCCCCCCCCTTAGATTATTCTTTGGCCACCAAAACTAGTATCAATAAAAATGAAACAAGACATTGAATGTGTGATTAGCTTGTAGGCCATGCTATCTCCAACAATTAATACCTTCCATCTCATATCAATGTTCCCATTACATCTCTACCTCTTACCATGTATTCATTCTCATCCTATTTGAATCACTATATAGAGATTGTTAAATCCCTAAGATCTATTTCTTGTGGAGATGACCCACACCCATCCACTAGACAGAATTATTTTGTGAGCTTGGTTTAGTATCTTGATTTACCTAAAATCATTAATGATGTAATTTTAACTCTGAATTTGAATTTCTCATTCACCCCCTTGATATGGTGGAAGGAGGTTAGCACACAATACTTTCCAAAGTTGTCAAAAATTTCACTCGAGTATGTTGTTGTGAGCCCGAGAACAGCAGTGGAATGACTTGTCTCAATCGGTTGAGCCGTCACCATATATCGCATATCATACCTTGATGCAGATAAGCAGATAAGGTTACCATCATTTGCTCTTTTATACTCCATTGACAAGGTGTAGTAGATTCAACCATTTCTATAAAAGCTATTGAACATCAATGGTATTGGAGTGTGCCTCTTTACGAGGGTTTTTTATGTGCAATGGAATGATGGCTCGCAAAGAATTTGGCTTATATAAAATCTTCCATTCCCTCTGTTGAGACAATCTAAGAACTATAGCATGTTAGAAACATCCCTCTTCCCAACTCCTAGCATAGGAGCCTATGGTTCCATTCTTGTTGTTGATGGAGGTACACATCCTTGTTCTCGGTGTGGAGCGATATATGAGAACAATGCTAAGCCTAAAATGTCTCATAACAATGCTGAAGCAGTGACTCTATCGGCACCACAACATTGACATACAACTTTGGATGTAACTTTAGCCCCTTTACCTTTCAAAATGGGGGATCCTTGTTGGCAACATCCACGGTAGTAGTTATGGAACTATGGGGCCAAGAGAGGATAACTTTATCTTAAGATAACCTTTGTTCTGATTAAAAAACAAACCTATTTCTAGGGTTCGGGGATGGAGGTCCTATAATAGGTCACAGCAGGCATGCACACATACTCAAAGGGATCAACGCTTCTACTCCTCCATCCAGCTTATCCTTCTAACAACATTACCAAAGCAACGGAAGGTTACAAAGTCAAGTTATCCGAAGGATAAGTTTCAAGAGCTAAATTATTAAGGTTCCAAGGTGCAAGTTTGTGAGCGAGGGCTTAAGAGCGTGGATAAGAAGTCAAAGATTCATTACAACGAAAGGTTACTTGTTTCACATAAATAAAATAATAAAACAACGATGAAGGTTTTGACAGTGCAAGTTTACAAAGAACTTCATGTGCGAAGCGAAGAGCAAAAGGCATGACTTAATGAGCAAAGAAAAAGAATGTAATAACTTAAGGTGGTGCCTTTCAACCAATGACTACGAACCGTTTACTACTTTGACCTTGTTTTTTTCATGGACAAACTCCAGTCAGGTTCTGAAATGGCCTTGACTTTTAGATCTAAGGGCTGATCAGCCCAGGCCATTCATGTGAGCATAAGGTATCTATACTCGAACATTCCTCAGATATGTGAGGAATCGCCTTGATCTGTGGGCCCTACAACTTAGAGAAGCCAACACGCAACCCTTCCCACAGCGCATTTCTCAAACAAAGGTTATATTTAGATAAAAAATCCATGGGTAACTAGTGATCCCATACCTTCTGTGCGTCTCATGTGTGTGGCACCAGGTCTATTTTGGTTCCAGCTTAACATATTTGGGTAAGGACGCTCCTACTTTCACGCTTGTGACCCTTACTTCAGAACCTTCACTGGGGTCTTACAATCTTTGAGAGAGAGGGGATAACCACCTAACTAAAGAAGAATAGTGCTCTTTATAAGAGCAGGCGTGGAGAGCTTTTTGGGGGAGGTGGGCTTCTACTTAGCATTGATGAGTATTCAGACTATAACAGTTCCAATGAACAATCACTCACTTTTCACAATTATATGATTCTAGAAGATGATCCAGAATTGGACCAATCACGTTTATTAGAAGTGGACAATAGATTGGTTTACTAACCAAAACTCATCTAGGTATGAATGTAGCACTTGTTGATGTACTTCATAGTTGGGTTGTACGTTCCTTAGGTGTCAAATGTGATGATGTACCTGGTTGTTCAAAATAGACCTCCATTTTGGTACAAATACAAGAAGTTTACTACAGTCAATGAAGTAAGTTTTTAGGAACTAGTCATGCCTCAAAGTGAGTGCTGGGATACATAGGCCAACTGTTAAGCCCACTTTGGTTAGCTGCACCACCTGGAGTGTGAGCCACCCAAGATTCAAGCTATTACAGGGAAACACAAGAGCAATAGGCACGAGTTTACGAGTGATGGTAGCCGAAATGTTAAGAAGAAGGCGTGTTAGCGATACAACAGAGGAGGCGGTTAGGATAATGAACTTTAAATGTGGAGCTTATTCCATTGTCTCACCAATGCTCCTCGGACTCAGATGATGATAGCATTTTGCGAGCTGGTAAGTTATGTACAATTCCGTTATTTCATTCAATAAATTATATTTTCCATAGAGACTAATTGTTACACCATCTAACTAAATGACCTAGGAGAGTACTCAGAAGGCATTGTATGGGATGTGGCACACACCTTCAAACTTATCTAAGGTTGTGTCTTGCTTTTTGTTTCTTTTATGACTTGGTTCTGTAGAAATACTGTTGAAATTTCAAAACTAAGCATGTCTTTTCTTTTTATCTCTTCGTCTTAGCCTATCCTCTTGCATTGCTTCTTTATTTTTCTCTTTATCTCGTTCCTTTCTGTGTACCTCACTCTTTGTATGTATCTCTGTCTTAGCCTATCCTGACTCTCACAGCCTGCATTTTCTCATCCTGATTTCCTTTCCCTAACTCTGCTGTAGTTGAGCTGAAGATGATATTTATACAGGCTCCTTTTGTTTTTTTATTGTACCCCATCTTTATATGCATCTTTTCCCACTCAATCTCACATCTTCCACTTCTCTACATTTTATCATATTTTTTCCATCTATGTATCACTCATCAATCACAATTGTCTCTTCTCTCCCAACTTATTAGCTTCCAAATCTCCCCATTATCTTTAATCCTTTCTCTCATCTTAGAAAACCAAGTCAACCTATTTGCTTCCTTTCCCTCTTTTTTTCAACTCATATCATTTATTTCTCATGACGACTGATAATCATGATATTGTAGAAGAAGTCAAAGTAAGAAAAAAATAACTTTAAAAAATATTTACATTCAATGAAATAAACTCAAATTATTATTCATCCTAAACTATCAATCAAATTATCTTTCATCCTAAACTGTTTGCCATCACACGATAGAGAAAAAATTATCATTCTTGAGAAGAACTCAATATAAGGAAAAAATAGTCATCCCTAAAAAATACTTACACCCAATAAAACAAATTTATCAACCTTAGAAATAATTATCATAAATGAAAAATTTTTTTATCAACTTCTGATTGTTCGCTATCCAATGCTCTGTAAGATTCTACATCCTATCTAATGTTCCATCTCCCAGATGGGTCAATTTTTTTGTCCCTGAATGAAAAAATTATCCCATCCATGACTATGCACTATAGTTGTTACTGATATTGGGCACGCCACATCCTATACAGGATGGATGATGAAGGTGACATGCAAAACCATCAAGTATAGTCCCTCACATCTTCCATTCTGTCACACATCCATAGGTTTTGAGAAAATCCGTCACACTTAAGTCACATGTCATGGGCCTGCCTCATCCTCATATTATCACTGGACCGCATCCCCCTCACATAGGACATAAGGTTGTACGAACCTTTTTTACAGTTCTCTCATTCTCTCTCTCCTCTCTCTCAGTCTCTCATTTCTCTCTCATTTTCTCTTTCTCTCTGGATCTCTCGTCTATCTCTCTCTTAGTCTCTCTCTGTCATTTTCTCTCTCTTTTGGTGTATCTCTAACTATGTCTCTCTCTTCTCTCACTTGTCTCCCTCGGTCTCTCTATCACCCCCTTATCTCTCTCGGTCTCTCTCTCCCTCCTATCTCTTGGTCTCTCTTCCTCTTATCTCTCATGGTCTCTCTGTCCCTCGTCTTTCTCTCATTCTCTCTTTATCTCTTCTCTCTCTCTCCCTCCCTCTTCTCCCTCTTGGTGTCTCTTCCTCTCTTCTCTCTCTCTCTCCCTCTTATCTCTCTCTGGTCTCTCTCTTCCTCTTCTCTCTCTAAGTCAAGGAATCCATGTTGTCCCAACATCATCCAAGGCTATGTGCCCCATCTTCATTCTCCAGCTCAATCCAACTGTATAACACTATCACATGAAATGACCGTTGTAAAAGCCTGTATGTAGAACCTCTAAATACTCGTCACAGGTAAATTCTCAAGTGTGACATTACAATACAATTCTCATTTCTTCATTTGTCTTGCATCTACCCTCTCTTTCTCCTTTATTAATTCTTCCCATGGTATCAAAGCCATAAAGACCCACATAGATATGAAGATTGGAGCCTTGATGCAGCCTTGCAAAATTTAATTGATTCATCAAATACAGCTCCTACATTCATCTTGCTAGGAACAATCATGTCAATAAAACATTAGTACCCCATTTTTAAATGGCTATGAGTTGATGCTTTTATAGAGTTGATCCATGGTTGACATAGATGTCAATGCCAAAGTAAATTCTGAGTTAAGGACTTGGTGGAGATGTGATCAACAGGTAACAGGCTTTATCAACACATGCCTTACTAAAAGTGACATATCTGCCCTTGGAGAGGGAAAGCTCTACAAACACCTTGGAGAGAAAAAATATTTTTGTCATCCTGGGGATGATCCAAAATAAGTGATCTCCATAGTCAAGTTCACTATGTGATTATGGGAGAACTTTCATTAGATGAATTACATCAAAATCTTCAAGACACTCTTGTAGCATCTAACTGATAACGGTCATCCTGTTGATGACAGATTGTTGATATTCTCTTTCTTATGTGGACTTGGGCATCAATAATCAGCATTTCAATTATGCATTAATGCAAATTTAAATCATCTGAAATTCGATCAAGTTGGAGTCAAGCTCAAGTCACATGAAGTTTGCACCTCCTATTATCAACAAAACTATGGAGCTTCTTCCTTTCCACAGGTTTTCAACAATGTCCAAGTCCCCTCACATCATCACTCCCAAATCAGTATCAAGGCCACTAGAAAAATCATGGGGCACTCAAGGTAAAAAGTGTTCAGAATTGAGGGAGACACAATCGTGGCAGAGGAAGAAACAACTACACTCCTCGATAACCCAATATCAATGAGAATGAGAATGTTGAGAATTTGTGAGCTGATGGATCATTGAGAATGAGAATGTTGAGAATGACCCAATATCAATAAATTTCCCTATTCAACACCAGAAACCTCACCATCAACCTTGTTAGCAAAACTGTCGATGTCTGGCGATGCTAAATCTTATTTTTTTCATAAGGGTCAGTAATGTCTGGCTATGCGTCACAGCCATCAGTGTTTGGATCATGATCTCCCCATAGTGGGGCCACTCACCATGTCATACCCAACTCAAGTATCATCAATCATTAACTAGCCTACCATGACTCCTATTAGCTGCAAATTGGTAAGGAACAGGTCTGAAAATTCTTGCACATGGTTCCTAAGACCTAAACTCCATTATAAATCCCCTCAAAATAGATAACATATTAAATGTTCATTCTATTAAATGAAACTGTCTTTCAATTTAAAACTAACTAATAACCAAGTCTACGTGGAATTTCATTCTGATTTTTGTCTTGTGAAGGACAATAATACATACCAAATCCTTAGATGAACCGCTAGGAATGGACTGCATCCATTGGAGTCTACACCTAGAAGACATCATGTACTTCTCCACGAAAGGACAACATCACTTACTTGGCACCATCACTTAGGACAGCTACATTTCAAATTTTAATGGCATGTAATCGAACAATTTTGCCTACTCCCTACTCAGCTTCCTAAAAAGTATTTGTGTCATAATTGTTGTGTTCTAGAAGTTTTGTTTATTTTATTACATTATATATTGATGATTTTAGTACGTTAATGTGGCTTTATCCTTTTAAACTTAAAAGTGACATTATCTATGTGTTTCTAGAATTTCAAGATAGAGCAGAACTTCAATTATCTTCCAAAATTATTTGTTTCCCATCTGAGTAGGGTGATGAATACCGATCTCATCATGCTCACTTTAAAAAGACATGTATGATCCGTTGACTGTCATATGCACACAGAATAGCACTACAGAATTAAAATATAGACACATCTTTGAAACTTGTTTCTCTGTCTCTCTCTCTCTCTTCTCCATCATGCATCGATGCAAGATAAATTTTTGGACGAGGCTGTTGCCACACCTGCTTATCTTATCAAGCATTATGAGAATCCCTCTTTGACATAATATGTCTCCATATGAACTTTTATTTACCCATGAAGTTGATTCTTCAATTTGAAAATCCTTTGGATGTTCATATTATCCTCACCTTTCTCCATATACCAACATAAACTTATTTACAGGTCTGATATGTACATGTTCATGGATTACATCTCTCTCCATGATGGGTGCCAATGTCTTTCTCTTATCACAAAATGTTTTTCCATTCTCTTAAATCAAAATATAGTTTTTTTCATTCCTCATCATGTTGTGTTTAATGAAACTGTTTTTCCATTCTCTATGTATCTGACCATACAATCCTCTCATTCACCCACGTTAGGGTCCTTGGTTCCTACCCTACTTGTTGACCAGGATGGGGGTTGAATTAGTCTACTTTTGTATTTATGTGATCTAATTGTCCTTTTATTATTCCTTGTTTAATATTATCTCTCAAGCACTCTTCTCACCTTAACACAGTTTTTACCCTGCTTTGGGGCACAAAAGTGCCCTTAATGCAGCCCCAAGAGATCGTCTAGATCTTAGGACAGTCACAGGCTCAAAGGCCCTGTGAAAGTCCTATAAAAAACCACATTTCACTATATGCGGGGTGAGTGTCATTCTCGCCCTACAATTACACTTAAGTCAAGAATAAGGAAACTAGAGAGGTCTCCTCCACAACACCACGGAGCTCCTAACGTCCACCCTCCTTGTCTTGACCAAAGCTAATCTTCTCAGCCTCGGTGACCACCTACCTGCAATAGAACAAAGCCCAATCTTCCCTAGTTGACCCTTGGTCAA
This sequence comes from Wolffia australiana, assembly GCF_029677425.1. Classification (NCBI taxonomy): domain Eukaryota; kingdom Viridiplantae; phylum Streptophyta; class Magnoliopsida; order Alismatales; family Araceae; genus Wolffia; species Wolffia australiana. The sequence goes on along the minus strand of NC_135852.1, from coordinate 3,837,670 downwards.
CACACTGACTTCTTAGATTTACCAATTTCAGTCCAAATATATTTCCTAACTAAATGGATCAAAAGACACTAGACTATCAACTTCAGAGTGATAAGTTACTTCCAGTCAAGTCCAGGTTGATATTATCTAATGTAATATGGATAAAATATGGAATCTTAAAAATCAATTTCAATAAAAACAGATACGTAGAATGAAACCTGTTGGAAGTTCAAATTCAATTCAATAAATCCAAGTCAAAGCTAATAAGCTCAGTGTGATCAAATAAACTCTAGTAACACTTGATTTAGTTCAATTGTCTTAATCATATTCAATCAATTATGAATGGTCAAAAGTAATTGATAAAGTCAAAATCAAGTCAATTTTACATATTGATTAAATTTTCTCCACAATGTGATCAAATGAAACTAGATATACTGGATGTGATCAATTATGATTAAATCAATGATAACATCAAATATGATCAATTTAGAATAATGGATGTGATCGATTTCAATTTATTTAATGAGAGAAAAATAATGTTGGTCGATTCCAATCAATGTTATGATTGAATCTATTAATCGATTAATCAGAAGTGATCAAGTCAAGATTAGGCACACCAGATGAGATGAAGTATTATCAAATCAATGACTGAAAAAAATCTGATCAATTTTTCAATCAAATTTCTGATTGAAACGAATTAAAAATACAAATAGAATCAGTTGAAGAGTATGGTCACAATCAGATTAATTCAATTATATGAAATGATAAAATTCAACTAACAGTTAATGTCGAATCAAATTATGTGTTATGATCAAATTATATGAATGCACTGACTTGATGAAGTTAAGCAAATATGATATGGACAAGATAAATGATTAACAATAGATTGATTATCACAAAGTCGATTTAACAAGAATGCATTTCAGAGTAGATAACCGATGATTTAAATTTGGATAATCAACTCAGTTTTCAAGTAATTGAATCAAGAATTTTAGAATCGAATTAGGAAAATCAATGTCAACTTTCAGCTATTTGGTTTCAGGGATCGAAAATAGAAAAGTCAATTTAGAATTTCAGATTAGTAATCCAAAAAAATTCAAATACCCAATTCTGAATTACAGATTAAAGAATCAAGAATCGAATTGGAATTGTCAATTTCAGATTTCAGATTAGTAAACTCAGATTCGAATCTTCAATTTTGAATTTCAGATTGAAGAATCAAGAAATATAAAATGAGTGATGAATAATCTGAACTACTTATATCAGAACTTCGATTCAAGATGCAGATCACAGTTTGAAACTATTATTATATTCACAACAAGATTATCAGAATTGAATCAATTAACCAATATCTCAGGAATGAGGATTTGAAAATATCAATAGCAGTTATTATGAAACGATCTCACCAGTCTTTATGAATGCATATCCCAAAGTGTGAATCTTGAATCAATCCACCAACAAAGCCCCAATTTCTTGAAGCTTGAATCCCTCAAGCAAGAACAGATCTCAGATCCCAAGGTGAGCAAGAAATTTGGAGAGAGAGAGTGGGCGCCCAAAAAGTGAGCACGTTTTCCAAAAAAAGTGCTTTTACAGTCCCTTTCCCCTAATGGGCCGAAAAGGGTATTATATATACAATTTTTTTCTTTTATATCAAAAAAAGTAAAGTAGGAGGAATGGTTTAAGGCCCTCCTTTTTAAAACAAACTCTTGAGGTCTTGGGTTCAAAACCCGAAACAACCCTACATATGTATTTAATATTTTTAAACCAAGTTTATATTGATAAAATATTATTATTTATAAAATCAAATAATAGTATTGTTTTAACTACTCTAGTAACCTGCATCAAGAAGGATTAATTACTGATTAAATTCATAATGTTGATAAACCATTAAAACTCACCTGATCAAAGTTTTATTCTCATAAAGATCCAACACTACTCTTCCCACATCTCCTCTATTGACACCTTCAAACCCCATGCCATCAACTATGATGTGCCCAATGCATGATTCTTCTTCCGCCCCTAAAAGCCCTGGCCATCCCCCAACCATTCTCCAATCACCATTCCTCCATAAGGCTCTTCTCCGCCTAGTACCCTTCACCTACCTTCCACCCTTCCTGCATACTCTTAGTTAAAGGCCCCTAAACCCTCTTCTGTTCCCAAACATAATACTCTTCATGATGTTTATGCAACTGATGATGTTTAAACTTTCAGAACTTCAAGTTTCCCATTGTGCCCAACTTGCATAGGCTACCAAGTGCTCGTCCAAATGGGTGCACCTCACTTCCAAGCATTCACTCCATGTTTGCCTCTCTTCCACTCTGACTCATCCCCCAAAACCCACAAATTTTGTACTTGCATCTAAAGATCCTCTTTGGATGAAAGCTGTCATAGCTGAGTTTCAGCCCTTATTAAAAAATAACATGTGGATTCTTGTTCCTGCTCCAACCACCAACATGTGAGTGGATGTAATTGGATTTTTTTGTTGAATTATAATGATAATGCTACAATTTCACACCACAAGGCTGATCTAGTAAACAAAGGAAAAGATCAGCAAAATATTTTGATTATTTTGAAACATTTTCTCCCATAGTGAAACATACAAGTATTCATGTTCTCTTACCCAGTGTCACCATTCAAAATTGGAAAATCACAACCAATGTTTCTAATGCCTTTTTACATGGAACAACCGCCAATTTTTCATCCTCCCTCTCAAATGATGTGTGTAAATCAAATAAGTCCACCTTTAGCCTTAAACATGCTCCTCATGCTTGGTTCCAAAAACTCATTTACTTTCTCCAATCTAGTTCTTTTCATTGTTATAAAACTGATGCCACTATATTTCAAACCTCACTCAACTAACCCCATTTTCTTTCTTATTTTTGCAGATGATTTTCTTATCATCAGCCCTAACTCCACCTCACCCATCACATGATTTCATCATTTCAATCTCACCTTGCCATTAGAAACGTCGGCGACATCAATTTTTTACCTTGGATATTGAATTCCTTCCTTGCACCTTCTCAGACAATACATTACATCCTTGCACAAAAAGCCTAAAATGAACATTTACAAGCCACTCGCTACCCCCCAACCCATGTCATCTTCTTTTGTTGTCTCAAACCAATCTGGTGTTGTAGATGTTGCCTTCTACTGTATCCTCATTGGTGCATTACAATATGTTACTCTCACTAGGTGTCACACGGTCTAATCCTGAGCTAGGTCTCTTGCTCGAATTTGGCGTGTGTCGGCCTCAATGTTCAGGGCAAAACACTGAGCAGCCTTGATCTCTTGTAGCAGAAGCTTTTGCAATTGCCTAAGATCGCATAGAAGGGGTTCGAGGAGATGATGGTGCTCAGCACTATCAGGGAATAGGGTCATTGCATTTATACCATAACGAGTACATCATCATTGGGGATAATTACATGGGGAAGACGAGGGGTGATACAACGAACGAGACGAGGTGCTTTGCGCTGAGGTAATGTCACCACACCACTTCATGGCCGCCGCTCTGTGCGCGCGCACCTGCTCTACCGCTACACAAGTGCGCCGGGCCGGTGCCACGCACCCGCGGACCTGGCGATCACACACGCCACCCCTGCCTTGACGATCACACATGCAATCGGCACCTATGTCGACACTCTAGTGCGCAATCCTCGCGACGCCGCCACATTCGACGCCCCCGAGCTGGGCGTTGCGCACCCACCATTACCTGCGGGAGCACTACGCGCCCGTTGTGCCGTCTCGGCGCTCTCAGTGCGCCACATGCCTTGGTCTCTTGGCAGGATGTCTCCCGGCCCCGCGCCCCGCACATGCAATGCACGCGCCGCCCGTGCGGCTGCTGCGCGGCACCCCACACAGCTCCGTGCGCTGCAATCGTGGCACGCCGCCCGGCCTGCGCGTCCCACACCCGCGCGCAGTGCTTCCTACTCTCACGCGCAGCGCTCGGCGCTGGCGCGTAGCATTGGCGCCCGCGCGTGGCGCTTGGCATTGGCGCGCGCGCGCACACACCGATCAGCCCACGTGCCCAGCATGCGCGGATCGTACCTGATCCATCCTGCCTTGGGCATGAACGGGCACGTGCGCAGTCTGCCGTGAATCACCACCGACAATGGAAATGGCCTAAAAGATCAGGTATTTGGGCATCGCTACCCATAATGACTCAGTCCTTTAATGTCGTGAGCCGAATTGCATGGACATGCCCTCCCAATAAGCAGGCAGGCCTCAGGCAGGGAATGCCGCCTAGTTAGGGGCATAACACTAGGTGTAAGGCCCCAAAGTAGGTGCACTCCTGCACGGAGAATTGTGCGCTAACTGCGTTGAGTCCAAGAATTGCACTCCTGCACACTTGCCCGAGGGGAAACCCTGCATACTTGGACTCAGGATAGGAACTAGAGTTCGTTGCATGACCACCGCATGCACATCGGTTGGTGACGCTCTTCCCTGATCTTCAAAGCCAATGTCCGCACAATGCTTGTGCTCGCTGGCACGCATGTGTGGTGGATCAGGGTAGGTTGTGTGTGCGAGCCATGAACGTCGTGCACAATGGTCACTAAGACCATATGTGCAGGTCGTCAAGGCCTCATTCACAATTCAACCATGTGCATAGGCTGCTTGGGCATGCACCATTGTCTACGCATTCTCTAGGCGTGGGGGCGGGATAGTATCTCACTAAGAGACTAAGGCGTGCAGACACCGCGGTAGGTAACCATGGTACACAGTGCGGTGATGGTTGCCGGGCACCTGCATCATCCCTTTAGGCAGTACTACAGGCTTGGGGTGCCGAGCATGACAGTGACTAGACGACCACATACCGCGACGATGTGTTCTAAAAAGCAAAAAATTACACATTTTAGAAATGCGTCATTTGCTCCCATTTGGATGCCATTTTGCTGCACAAAAGACTGGAGAGAAGGTTCTACAATGTGGATTCTATTGGCCCACACTCTTCAAGGACTCAGCGTTTCTATGAGACGTGTTTAAAATGCCAATCATTCACGAAAATTTCAAACAGGGATGAGCTGCCACTGAACCCAATCCTTGAAGTTGAGATCTTTGATATATGGGGAATTTATCTTATGGGACCATATTTCTTCCATTATTTGGAAATAAATATATTTTGGTCATCGTGGACTATGTCTCCATGTGGGTTGAAGCTATACCCACTAAAACAAATGACCATAAGGTGATTGTGAAATTTGTTTCTGAAAATATACAGACATGATTTGGATGGACTCAAGCCATTATTAGTGATGGAGGCTCCAATTTTACAAATCAACATGACAAAGATCTTTCGAAGAAATATGGTGTGTATCATAGAGTCACAATGTCATACCACCCACAAGCCAATGGGCAAGTGCAAGTCAGCAAATGAGAAATCAAGAAAATCTTACAAAGGATTGTCAAGCCCGACAAAAAGGATTGGTCAATTAAGTTATTGGATGCATTGCGGGCGTATTGAATAGCTTACATAACTACTTTGGGCATTTCACATTTTCCCTTGATTTATGGCAAAGCCTGCCATTTACCAGTAAAATTGGAACACAGAGCATGTTGGGCAATTAAGCAGCTCAACATGGACCTCGGAGCTGCAAGGAAGAAACGTCTTCTTCAACTTCACAAACTTCATGAAATTAGAGATGAATCATATGAGAGTGCCAAAACATATAAAGAAAAGATGAAGAATTACCTTAATAATTTCGTATCAAGGAAGAGTTTCAGGATGAATAATCGAGTTTGACTCTTCAACTCACGTGTGAAACTATTCCCAGGCAAACTTGGATCACGTTGGGATGGCCCATACACAATATGTTCATTGTGTGGCTCCAGGGCGGTATTGATAGAAGACAACAAAGCTGGGAAACCTTTTAAAGTAAATGGGCAAAGGATCACACAATATGTGGAAGGAGATACATGACCACTTGAAGAGTTATTGAATTACATCCTTCAAATGAAGAGTTAGCCCTAAACATGGGTAATTGAGTTGAGTAGGAATTTAGATTTCTTTTGAATAAATTAACTATGGTAAGTATTTCTTTATTTTCTAATAAAATACCAAGGTGAATCTCAAGCAGTTATCAGAAGTTGTCGACCACGCTGACAAGGAAGAATTTTCAACCCTATCTTGAAATTGAAGAGCTTAAAATCTCTGGTTATTTCTACTCCCCACTGATCATTTTCATGAACTTTTTTTTACTAGCATCATAAATATATGGGGCTAGGGAACCTAATTTCATATCCTATTCTGCATTCATATGCATACCCACTACTTCATCTTAAACTCCCTAGTCAAGTGATTCTTAGTTGTAGAGTGACCAAAAGATCTAGCATCTTTTGAAGAGTTGGTTGTGCAATCAAAACTCCTTGGCGTATCATTTGAGAGTAGACAATGAGTGTGTGTGCAATTATTTCTGGTATCAAGTGGGTTAACATGACCAATCAGATCTTCTAAGCCTATTCTTCAGTCGTTGATTCTCACCAAATAGCCTTGAGCTGTGTTGTAAATCTCTTGGCCCATTCCCACACTTCTTATACGTATGTCTTCATCCAGGAATTTATAATGCTCTAACATCTAAAAAAATAGTGAAAACTATGAAAGAGTAGCTCAATAAGCACGATGAGGAGCAAGGGCCAGAGAATTATGTGATCAACATGCGTTATGTTTCCAACATCATAAAAGCAAAATTCAAAGAAAATTATGAATGGGAAAGTTATATATTAAAAAAATCAGAGGCATCAAGTTAAAACATCCATACTTTCTCGAATAGAGTGACTGACCGTACGATGGGATCAATGGGTGTTGGATAGTACCAAAAGAAAGAGCAGGATTGGAATTTTTCGTGCACAGAGAAGTTTGTAGAGGACTCTAGCCCAAGTGAGTAGAGAGACTGATATGCAGTGAGAAAATCCTCTAGCCTATCGATCACCTTCAAAGGGAGCTAACCCACTTGAAGAAGAACTACACTCCAAAAATCAACCTACATCATGAGAAAGTAATTTGGCTTGGTTATATATCATTACTAGGGGACTGGTCATGTTCAAGTAGAGGGGTGCTTCATGAAGCAGTTTTGAGTATTTAAAATGTACACATCTTAGAGTCATTCTATGCATCATTTTAGTAATCTTAGCTTTATTTTACTATAAATTCCCATTCCATACATTTATTCTAGAAAAGCTTAGAATCACCATTTATTTTTACTGAAATTCTACCTAATTTTTTACGGCCATATTTTATCTCATCTAGAATATGTTTTATAATTATTATCTCTAATGGCATTAATTCTCGCACCAGTGAGTATTGCATATAATTTAGAACATAAGAAAAATGCATAACACAGAAAAGAAGAGAAGAGCAAAAAGGGGGTCTCTTAATGGCCAGGAACGGGCAGCTGCAAGAGGGAGCCGGCAGCGCTCAAGCTAGGCGCTAACTAGCGAGCACACAACACTCAAGCTGGCCAGTAGCCAACGAGCACCCCACACATGTAACCTCCGATGGCTGGCACATAGAAGCCCACATAAGGCCCACACACTCACGTGGAATAGGGAAGTAGATATTAATTCAAAGGAGGAATCGGAATGACAATTATAAAGCAACCTGTACTTCAGATTTTTTCGATATGGGATTCACAATGTCAATCCTCTATCGTTTTGCACCGGGCCAAGCTGACAACAAAGAAATGGATCGCGACCCATTGGGTCACGATATTAAGAAATAAAAAAATAAAATTATGATTGAACTTTGAGCCAACCCGGCCCGAATCTCATGTCATATAAGGCCATTTTAAGTAAGCAGATATAATCTCAGCTGTCCCATCTTCTTAAGGAAGATCAAATAGTGAGATCTACTTTGTATTTCTAATTCTCTTTCTTTTCCATTTTCAGCCTTCTAATTGGCTGTGGTTGATGATGTGGCAGCTGACGTGAAAATGGGGTGCACCAAATTAAGAGGGGTCCATGGTTGTGATTTAATCGGAGATGTTAGCCCGTCATATACGAGATCCAATAGCCAAGGACGCAGATACATAAGTTAACCCCATGGATGGCTTTTTAGGACCCTCCAATGGCCTGTCGATGTGATCGATGGCTGGAGGTCCCCCCTCATGTTTTAAAGCATCTCAGAAGACCTAATTCAGCCATCTTCCTACAAGCGAAAGAGAATAGCGGAAGACCCATTCTCACGGTGGGACAAGTGCGAGGAGAAGTGTGATGCTTCTTCCACAGTCTCGATGGCTCATGAAAACTCTAGGGAGAGCTGAGGGAGACTCAGATCTGCACCAACATGGAGGAAGACGAGCAAGGACACACACTAAGGCTAAGGGTAGCGATCAACAGCCCTATTCATGCTCGCCAAAATCAGAGCACATCTGGTATCCTTCATGACTCAATCTAGATGATAAAATTTTGGCTAGAACATGTAAGGTTACAGTGGATTTGATTAAAATAAGAATCAAGTAGAGCTTGTAAACATTTCATAGACCATTTTCATCTGGGCATTCTATCAAACACCTGTTGTGCCCTTGAAGCTTCTTAGTGAATTAAACAATTTTCAATCGATTTCCTCTTATCAAAAATGTATAAAAAATATTTCTAAAATATATTTCCTTTATAAACCGTATTTCTATTCATCGAGGATAATAATAAACTTTAAAATCATAAATACACACTAATATTCATCTTCTAAATATTCTTAAACCTTCTACCTCTTCTCCCTTTTTCTCTAACGACCTAATCAACCCCTGAATTATCTTTTGAATCAGATAACCCCTCTTATTCTTAAATTCTAAACATCCAGATCTATATATATACATCCATTTCTCTCTCCTCTTGTATTTTCCATTTTACCTAAGTTCTTCTAAAATGAAACAAATTTAATATCTCTATCTATCAAGTTAACTCGATTATCTTAAACATTCTTACTATCTATCTACTTAATTCACCTATAAATTAAATAATCCCTACACGTCTACCTATCTTTAGTATTCCTAATATCTAAGCATATATAAATATATATATATATATATCTTCTCCTCAGATCCAATTCATAACTCCAATTATAATACTTCCTCTATTCTTCATTTTTCTTCTCTCCTCTTACTAACTAAATACTTCTATCAATTAATGTCTTACTTCTTATTAACATAAAATCTTACTCACTATCTAATTAAATTTTAATATCCATTATTATTATATCCATCTCCTCTCTAATGTACACCTTACCATTAATTAAATACATAACCTTCGTATCTCATCTTTACAGTATTTTATTATTCTATCTATCTCGCGAATCTTCTATTCTTCTTCACTACCTTCATTAAAATCACTCTTAGATATAGTATTATTAACCCATTTCAAACATCTTACTTCTTTAGTATCCCTAATATCTATAAAAAGATAAAACTAATATCTTTTGTTATTTCTCTCTTCTGTTAGTTTTCTCTCACACCATTTGCTATTCATTATTGTGAAATATTATATTAATTCCATCATCCATTAGATATTACCTTCCACGTACTACTTACTTATCTCCTAATATGCCACTATTTTCCCTACTATTATTACTTCTATTACTCAACTATATCTGATTTCTTTAACTACCGATATTAGCATACTACATCCTCTATCACCCTAACTCAACCATTAAATTCACTTCTAACGGCCAGTCCCTGTGGAGACAACCTCACTCCTACTATACATCTGAGTGAGTGTTTGATTTTATTAAATTTATTTGATTTAGGAAAATTAAAATTACAAAGACAATTCAATTAACGTATGTAATTCGCCTCCATCAACTGCCCAAATGAAGGCTGCTCAATGTTCCTGCCCAGGTGTTGGGGCCGGTGGGCACCCAATCCAAGCATTCTTCTTAACTTTGGATTTGACTGCGTGACACCAGGTTAGGCATGGATTTTCCTTCAAGTGGGCTTGTAAGACAATGAACAATCGTACCTCCAATGTCTGGGCTTCCCTCAAGCATTGTTTATGTTACTTCAAAGAGAGTATCCTCCATGGGCTATTCCATTTCAACCATTCTAACCTCAAACTTTTGGGTTTTAGCAACACTGATGGGATAATAAACTAAAAAGTTAGAGTTTTAATTTGTCGATTGTGTTTTTGAGTTTAGTCAATAAAATTAGGATTTTCACACCTATGAAACTTTAGCTAGTGATGGATATGGATTGTTTCCATGGGTGACAAAAATTAATGGTTTATTATTCTTTAAATAGTGATTAGTGAGATGAGATGAGAGACATATACAATATAAGGTCGCACAATGAGAAAATCTATGTCACGGGGATTATAATTAGTGAAAAATTAAGATGATTATAGTATATTGTAGATAGTAGATAGTGGTAATAAGAGTTTTAGAAGAACAAGTGAAAACAAGAATGGAGTGACAATAACGAGAGAATACACCAGAGCTGTTGGATAAAAAGAGTGAATCTTGTAAGAGGGATGACACATGAGATGACGATGATACAACAATGTGATCAAAGGTTATAAAGATGTAATACGATGGTGGAACGTGAAGGCAAAATGGTTAAAACCTAGTGATGATGTTGAGAAAAACTAATGTAGGGCGATGATACTTACAGTAGATAGTTTTGGCAAGTTCACAACAATTTGTGAGTGCAGGTAAGTTCCCCCTCTTCTTTGTTAACTCTTCTCGCACACCCACGACACCAAGAACAAGCTTGATGAATCTCAAAAACTCACTAATTTTTAATCAATCCACAAGTGTAGGAAGAAAAATAAATAATGAATTTGATAAGGATTGATACTTATATTTATAGATCACGGGAATGGATGAAAATTAGGGCTAAGATGAAGCCACCTTCAAAATTTCAGCTCAATCGGCCTTCTAGATTATCACATATCAAGCTTTGAAGTTAGAGAAATCTTAGTCATTGATTTTTCTCTCTCCTGATCATCGATGCTAATCACTTCCTTGTGTTCCATTCCTAATTATTCAACCATGATTCATTTAATCACTGGTGTGACCACCACATCTTCTGTGGTTGGCCACTCTAAGAACGCCACCTGTCCCAATGTAGAGGAAAAGACAAAAACTTTTATTATTATTTAATCAATGTGATATGGTGGCGCGTTGCCGCATGCCAAATCCCCTTTTTTCTTATTTTAGTAACACACTGACACATATCATTTCATCCAGAAAGCCAAAGAGCTCTGATACCAAGATGATGTCGAACGTCGACCCGGACGTCGTTCGGTCAGGCATTGAGGCGATACTTCGATACCAAAATCATGTTGGACATCGACAAGGACGTTGTCTGATCAGGTATGGAAACTATACTCTGATACCAAAATGATGTCGTACATCATCAAAAGCGTCGTTTGATGGGTAATTTCCCTAATGGGAAAATAACTATGTGAGTCCAATGTCCTAGACAGAGTGTAAGCGCAGGTCTGACGTCTGGGAATTTGCCGAGCCTCGAGCTCTGGGATGGAAGACCAAAGATGATGATGGTGACCTTTTGACCCTCGTTAGAGCGACGACAACGACTACGGCATCAAAAAAATAATTCCGTTGGCGCTCGCACATAACAGACGGGCTCAACCCATACTAAGAAAACCACTCAAGACGTAGTTTTCTTGAATAAGTTCTCTCACCTAGACTAACCCGAGTGTGGTTGAGTGCAGTCGAAAGATATACAAGAAGACGTAATTTAGTTGACAAGTGAGGGGAACAACGTACCTCATTGGTGGTGTCGGTCATCGTCCGCGTCTTCGCCGATGCAAGGAGACCTGTGTGGGCAGGTACGATGGAGGCGTGCAGAGGGTAGCACGTTGTAGCTCAACAACATGTGATGGCGGGGTACTGGAACGAGGTATTGGAGAGCTGAGGCGTGGAGAGAAGGAAGAGCAGCAGCCTAGCGTGGTGGCGACAATTTGGGGCTCTACGATTGCGACCGCAAGGTGGGTCGACATGGGCGAAGCTAGTTAGGTGCCATTCGTCGGTGCACTACTGTCAATGTGTGTGGTTCGACCAGCGATAACAGCGTGTGAAGCTGGTCAGCGGCATGTGGCAAAGGCAGGTTGCAATGGGCATCATGTGCGTACAAGTGATGGTGCTCCAGCAGACAACCCAAAATTGGGGCAGCAGTTGCACTGCGCTCGTGCGAGATGAAAACTGCAGCAAGCAATCACACAATGTCCGGACAAGGAGTTGGCCGGCGGGTGATGTGTGAAGTATGGTTGGTTTAGCGGATGCAACAAAAAATGCTCCTTAGTCAGCGAGGCACCTAGTCGATTGTGCAGGGCATGTAAACACACTAACCAAGCAACAAGTTGATTTTCGTCCACCCAGAATGGACCATGAACAAGGCGGTGGTCGCGCTGCGATGGGAAGCTATGTGAGAGGCATCCGGGTCAGTGGAGGGCATGCGCGCAGCATGCGCACGCTCTTGGCGCAACCTCACGGCCGCTGGAGGTCGTGCGAGGATCATCCGGGAAGGTTGGGGTCGCACTCACGTGGAGTCAACGCACCAAAATGACGGTCACATGATTGCCGGAAGCAGGGAAGAAGGCGTCTGAGCCGATGGAGATCCTGGGCGTGGTTTGTCACGACCTTGGCATCAAACGCACAGCGATGGGGACGCACTCAAAGCCGACGAAGGAGACCAAACATTCGTGAAGGGTTTAACGTGAGTTGTGGTCCACGTCACCCAGCAAATAAAAAATTAAAAAACTTGTTAGCTAATGATTAGGGTATTATAGCATTGCGATTTGCGATGCCACTATAAGAGCTTTTTTTAGTGATTAAGTGTGCTAATCATCATGGAAACTCTTGACTGGCCGCCATTTAATCAAATTGAATGGTGAATATGGTAGGTGCAATTTTAAGACCTTAGACATTTTAATTAATCTTTATAAAATAAGTCTGAATATTTATTTATCGTAAAAATATAATAAATATATATATTCATACTTAGACAAGTAATATCTCCGTCAATGTAATCTCAAAAAAATTATAATAATATATCTATTCTGAATCAGAAAAATAATTTCTTTAAGAATGTGATGTCAGAAAAATTGCCTCACAAAAATCACAAAAACTCACAATATGCCTTTAAAATCATAATATGCCTCACAAAAATCAGAAAAATACCATTAAACTCACAAAAATCATAATATGCCTCTTAAAGTAGATTTTATCATCTTATGCTTGAAAACACTCATATATAACTATTTGAATTTATAATATATGTAAATTTCTAGAAAAGAACCCAATAATTTGTGTGTTACCTTTGGGCCGACGCTAATGTTAACCGCCGCTCTACATGTGCTTTTATTTTATCTATCTTAATAAGAACCTCATCTTATCATGTTCCATGACAAAGTCAACTTTTTCTTGGTGTAACACTAAAGTCGAGTACAAAGCTCGCGTTAATGTGACTACCGAGCTCATCTTGATCCAATATCTTGTTTTAAGAACTTCATATCAACCTCCCAATGTCGTTGACCCTCTACTGCACAAATCTTGGTGGCCCATACTTAGCCGCCAATCTTGTGTTTCACACCCATACCAAACACATGGAAGTAGGGCTTCACTTCATCTCGGAAGGGTTTCTGCCAAAAAACTCCCCATCTGTGTCATCTGTAGCAACCGTCAACTGGTGGACACTCTCCTCAAATCATTACCCAAATCTTAGGTCTTGTGTCTTTGAGACAAGCTCAACCTTGTCTTCAGCTAAGCTTTTTTATTCTTTTTTATTGGGTGGGGAGGGTGGTGGTGAAGAAGAAAGGAATCAAAACTCGGAAACATAGTTTCCACAACGTCAATGCTGCCCCAGCAACATCTGACACCATGTGCCCTATTTTCCACTATCTAATATATCAATCTATACCAGAATATCACAATAAATGACAGCTGTAAAACCTAGATGTAAAACCCTATAAATACTCCTCACAGGTAACTTCTCTAGCGTGAAATTACACCACATTTCTCATTTCTTCTTTCTTCTTGCCCTTATGAACTCAAAATTAGGGTAAATTTTATAACATTGTGAATTTGAGTTTGATCAGTGATATTGATAAGCCATTACTCATGAATAATTTATCGAGAGAGCAATGATCAAGGGTCGTCTCCATATGGAACAGATCTTAGGGAAATAGCTCTTTTGAATGGTGAATTCTAGAAGGTGAGAAGGATTGCATATAGCCTAAAAGGTAGCCAATGGGCAAAGATAGTAATCACGATAGAGGTTGTAGTAATTTAGGAAGGCAGGACGAGTATAGTATTAGTTATGGATCATTATCAAGCAAGTAGGACTAGAGGGGAAGGAGTGAAGCGGTGATGGTGAGACAAAACGGGAACTAATGATAAGAGGTATTCAATTTAGAGTTTACAAGTTGGGTTTAATAGAATATAGGTGGGTGGAAAGGCAAGATGACGCAGTGTATGATAATGCATGAGGATGGATGTTGATGATGGATGAGAGTGATAGGTGAGAGTGGGAAATCATCTACCGAAATGTGTTGAATGATAGTCAATGTAAGACAACAGGTTAACCTTATATACCTTTGTTCTCTTGGGATCAAAGTGTCTTCCTGATGCACATAAGCCTCCCCACTTTTCTATTGACCCTCTCTAAACACTAGAGACACCAAGAACAACCTTGATGGACCTTCAAAACTTCACTTTCTTTCAATCTGCCTCTCAATGAGGAACTGAGCACAAAGATATTTTGTTACAAACATTGGGAAATCCATTTACAGACCCAACCATATGGATGGATAGAGGACATAAAGATGTAGCTACCTTTAAAATATCAGCTCAATTGAAGTTCTGGATCATCAAATATCAAGCCTTGAAGTCGGACAATTCTCAACTGTCGATTTAATATAAATACTCTCTCTCCTCATTGTCGCGCCGCATGTAGGGTTTTGGCATTCAATGCTGGCGATTGAAGATGATGAGTGACCTAGATTGTTCCATGTCTTATCTATCTATGGTCGTTGCAGTGCCATGTGTCCTTGAAAGAAAAAGACAAAAAAGAATAAAATAAGTAAATAACTACAAGCACGTGACATGGCAGTGCGTCAACGTGCTCTCTTTTACAACCACTTACAAAAGGAGCACAACAGCAGCTTTTGGTTAGCCAAACAGAAAATAAAAAATATTTTTTAAGTCCTTGCTCCTTGGGCTCCACGTAGCGCTTTTTGCAAAAAAAAGGTGTTCTTTTTTTTATTGGGCCATGTCACCCTACGTTGAAAAAAACTAAAAGAAAATAGTTAAACATTAAATGCCATTAGGGCATCGTTAATCACGATGCCATAATAGTTTATGTTAATGATTGGCTGACACAAATAATTAACCAGGTTTTATGATTGGCTGACGCCAATCATTATCTTAACCGTGGTTGGTCGCCGTTTGACAAATTGAACGGCGACACATGATATTGCGCAAAAAAACTTAAAATAATATTTTGAAATTTATACTAATATAAATATATATATATATTGACTGAGAAAAATCATATTGGTATGAATATAATGTTGAACAATTCAGGAAAAATCATATTTTAACTAAGGAAATTATTTTCTTTCATAATAGGTTGCCATAAAAATCCCTAAAAATGCATAAAGTTCAAAATATCATTCCAAAAATAAATTTAATCATTTTAAGCTTAATAACATGCAATATATAATCAATTTAATGAAAATAAACATGTAAATATGGTCAGATTAAGCTACCAAAATTGTGTGTTAATATACCTCTGCCCTCTGTTCCGTAATTATTCACTTCTCTTTCTCTCCTCTCTCTCTTCCCCTTCTCTCTCGATCTCTCTTTTACTCCTCTCTCTCTCTCTCAATCTCTCTCTGTCTCTCTTTCTCTCTTCCCTATTCTCTAAGTTTTCTCTCTCTCGCTTCTCTCTTTAGTCTCTACTCCTCTCTTCAGATTGTCTATTTTAGTCTCTATCTCTCATGCTTCTCTTTTTTAGTCTCTATTTTTCTCTCTCTCACTTCTCTCTTTTGTCTCTATTTCTCTCTCTCTTTTTTTTTCTCTATTTCTCTCCATCATTTAAAAATATGTCACTACCGTCATATGCGATAGTCGTCATGTCATATCATCCATTTGAGACCCTTGGTCACTATCATGTCTTCTGTCACCAAACTTTTGTCATGTCATCCATCATGATAGGGACCATCTAGCTCCGAAGTCCCGGTCTCAACCAGCTCAAGGATCCAGGGCAGAGGTGAAAGACCCGGCCTTCAAGTATTTGGCCTAGTGAATGGGCCGCCGGAGGTTGATGTTATCTTCGTTCATATTTTTGGGTCTTCTTTCTCATTTGTGGGCCTTCTATATGGGCCACGATGTGTGTTTTGTGTGTTTGGGCCAATGTATGGTCCTAGGTATGGGCCTCTCTTTCTTTTAGAGGGCCCATAGGACCCTAATAGTGGACATCTTTACCCTTTTCCTAGAAGGAGGCCCATATTACCCTCCTATATAAGAGGGGGGGGATGACATCTCGTTAAGAAAAAGAGAAGAAAGTAAAAACATAATTTTTTATTTTATTTTAGTATATTTTTCCTTATGTTTTAAATTTCCCACTTTGCCCTCCCATAAAAAAATGAAAGAAAAACCGTAATGTCGCCACCGCCACCGCACGCTGCGCGCCATCACCGTGTTGCTGCAGCAATGCCCCCCCCCCAGCCGCGCAGCAACACTGCCAACCCATCTACAGCACTCGCGCTGTTGTGCCACCGTGCCACCCACGCTACTGTGACGCCGCCGTCCACGCCATTGTGCCACCGCCCGCATCGTTGACCGCTCTGTCTTATGTGTTGACACCTTGTTGTAGCATCGCCACCACCCGCTGATCTCGACGGTCTGACACTGCCATCGTGCCTTGACCAACGACATCGTCAATGAGAACAGGATGCGGACCAAACCTTCCTCACCACCGTCATGGCGACCAGGCTTCAACCTGCAGGTATGCTTGTTGTCGCCCCTTTAAAATGTTTCCTCACTTCTTTCAGCACCTCCCAAGCGTGTCTCCACAGTCGGAGTTAGGATAGAGTTGGATAGGGTTCTTGGCCTAAGGGATAGGATGTCTGCCGATACATCATTGGTTGGACCCATCGAGGGTGTAAGTACTAGCGGCAGGAGCCGTGCTCACACTGTTCGTCTTCAACCCAATGCCGGATGTCTTTGGGAGCCTAGTGGCATTCCCAGGCCCCTCTTTCCTTAACTGAGTGATCGTCGGTGTCATCGACATCATGTTTGTGCTTCTTGTTGACTTTCAACGTGCATTTGCATCGGCATTCCAACTACCTTTTTATTTGCCTAATTGACGCCAGAATGGTCATTTGATCCTGACCCGTCGTTCTGAATCACATCATCTGTCACACCTTTGTCACCATGATGAATGACGTGTAGGGTGATGTGTGCCATTTCCTACATCACTATAAAGAGCACATACACGAATGAGATGGTTTTTCCAATCTGGAATGAAAAGCTGCCACATCTAAGGACTCGGGTGTTGGATGAGATGGAAAATCATCTGTTGGAAGGATGGGACAATTTTTTTTCTTTTTGAGATGAAAAGTTGTCCAATCCTCAGGTGTTGGACGAGATACAACACAGATATACTAAATTTTTATTTCATGATTTTTATCAATCATTAAAACTTCTATGAATTGAAAGGCCTATCATTTTCCATTCTGGATGGCATTCATAAGTTAGGCACCAGCCTCGTTTCCCAAAAGGATGATTCCCAAATGAAATGATTTTGGATGGGACAGCCCTGGAGGGGAAGTTTTTGGATGGCCAAAAAAATGGGACGTGGCATGGGACAAAACCATCTCGAACAATCCAACGGCCTCATCCAAGATGACCATGCACTATAGTCATTTGTCATCTGTCCTGACATCATAGCGTAAAAATGTAACTGAACCTTCATGCATTCCACCTCGTTCTGTAATGGCATGGTGATTTAATTTTTATTTACTGCTAATATAAGATCCATTTTAATTTCATTTCGTACATTGGAAAGTGGCAATTTCTAGAGTTAAATTTCTACGCACACCACACAGGGACTCTGGTAGGTTAAAAAATGTGCACACTTGGTGTGAATATCCCTTAAATTACAACAGTCATTCATCCATTTTGCCATTTTTTATGTCCAGTCTCATGGATGGAAACTGCAGACTCTGTGAACAGATGACCAACCGAAATAAAATGATGTTCTGTCCATTTTATTGTGTCATCTGTTCGTGAGACTTAGTCTGAAATTTTGATTGTTCCTATCAGAGGGGCTCGACAGAAAATATTGTAAAATAGAGTAAATCACTCATGATTGAATGGAATGGAACATAACGAGACAAAAAGTATATAGGCTTTTGTTATGTTTTCTTACAGATGGAATGGACGGGGGATCCTCATTCATCTCCATACATTAGCCAAGTTCTCTTAGAATGATATCAATTATGTTTGGCAGTAGGCAAGAAATTATCTAGGATTCCTAGGTTCGATTGAGATGGCCAGCCCAATAGCCCCAATTAAATCGTTCCATATTTCTTTAGGATGATTGGCCACTAAATTAAAAATATAGAATATATTTTTATTATTTAAACATTTTAAAGATTTTATCAATAAGTGTTTACATGTTGCTCAAATTTTGTGTTTTAAATAGTATTAAACACTAACGGTTAGCGGACTGGAGGTTTATGGGCCAGTTCAAAACCAAGGTCTTTCATGTTAAGATAACCACACAAGGCCACAGATCTGACGCATATTATACCGCTCCCATGAAAGAACAGGTTACTCAATTATTTATCTTCTGACTATCATTTGATTCTTAATACAAGATGCAATTTTACTTTTAAATTACATCAATTTTGAAAAAAATAATTTTTTAGAGGTAAAATAAAATTATCTAGTAAATGATTATACTTCTGTTGTCTTCATTATTTTTTGTATCACAATTTTTTTATTGTTTCATCTAATCACTACACTAATTAAACAGTTATACCAACAACCCCTAATATTTACTATCATTTAAAACTTTATTAAAACCAATATTTTAATATATTAATTCACATCAAGTATACCATAAAAATAAAATATTTATGAGACTTTAAATCCATAATTTTATCATATTACATTTTTTAAATACTGGTCTAATTTGACTACAGCATATTCAGGCATTCTGAGCAGTGGAAGGTTTATATTTCTACCCCACAACCTGCCTATGGAAAGTTACAAACCGAACAGCGCAACCATCTCATGGTGAAACAGGGTTGCCTTGCTTTAAAAGTGAAAATTTAAAAACATTCACTTGATATTATTCTGATGTTCTCTCTCTCTCTCTCTGACAAGCTGATGACCTCAAACCCTTCAATTGTGGAGGTTACTTTCCTTGGTTTTATCACAATCCAGAAATCTTTGGAATTCCTCTATTTTCCCTTAAATCCAGCCAGTCGTTGAAAAGAAAAAGGTCCCTCTCTTATTCCCCTATGGAAGTAAACAGTTCAGCCTTCTTTTTCCGAATTTGGGTTCAAGCCCAATGGTGAGGAAAATGATATTTAATATTTATTCTTTTTTTCAATTTTAATTTTTTTAAGTATAATGTCAACCCTTAATTTCACTAAGAATAATAAGTATGCTAACTCCAAAATATCTTATAAAAACTAGGATCCCATTAAGCCACACTAAGTAAATATCAAATTTAACAATTATATTTGTTCCATGAGACCACAACTTTTGAATAAAAGAGGATGCCCTAGAAAACTTTAAGATTATGAAGATGCAGTTAGGTATTAATTTCACAAATTACCATATTATATTTTAACTAAGGCAAATTTTGAGAAGACGATTCATGGGGATTGATGATTTGATACCTCGTATTTGTGTGGCATGATGGAAAAATAGATTCAGATATTGAGGTAGGAGTAATAGGCCTGATGGAACATGCAAACTGTGAGAATGAATTTACGAGGATCTAATGATTAGAGATCTCGTTGATGAGTGGCTTGATTCCAGTTTATCATAGGATTCAGACCATATTTTTAATTGGATTTTCGACTAAATATCACACCATAATCAGGAATCTCCTTTATTTATTGATACTGACATCCAAGATCCTTGATCCACAATATAAACTTTTTACCAGTTTCGACAAAATTAAAAATAGATATTTTACAAATTTCTACAAGGATGTGATACATAAGGAGAAGATACCAACGAGTTACTCAGATATAAATTTCTTAGAGAAGAAAAAACAACAAATTTGACGTGCAGCTGTACTTGCTTCTATGGGATCATTCTACCCCTGTAGAAGGAACTGTATATGGTAAAGCTATTGGTAGCATTTTTTTACATTGACCCTGATTTTTTTGTGAAATCAACATCATCATGTCTGCACAATAAGGCAGTATTTGACGCCCGAGAACCCAGAAGGATGGCTAAATCAAATATAGAAAGGTTTATATTGTTTGACATACATGAAGGATATATCCATTTCTTGGTTTAGTTACCAATGAAGCCATTTTGTTTGTCATAGATTTTCAGGGCCTACAACTTCAACTTGATCAAACAATATGATTATTAAAAAAAGATGCTAATCAGGAATTATTTAAAATCGATCAATATAGGAGCATGTTTCTGAGTTTAAGCGGATGATTCTTTTCTGCAAGAATTATGATAATAGAACCAATGGTTTTTTACCATAAGGCAGCCCTTAAGGCAGACATTTTGAGCAGTGTACTCCAGGTCTAATTGTTTGGAAGAGTCATTTGGGAATTCACATTTACGTACAAACTCAGTTCCTGTAAATCCTAATATATCTGCATCATGACATGGGCCCTCTTTTAGAGACAGTCCTTTAATACCCACCATATATCAACCTTGTGTGTTGGGCCATTGCTTCCCACAGAAATTTGGGGGAACCAATTTCTCATCTCATTGAAGCCATAATCCTTTTTCGTTGCCAGTCTGATTTTCCCAAACTATGGGACCAAAATCTGGCCCAGAGAGGTCCGACCAGAATTTGCTTCCAGCATATCATTCCCTGTCTATGATGAACCTATTGAACATAGATAATCCTGCAGATTCTCTCAGCACACTGCCAATTATCTGAAACATTTTCTACACAATGTGGAAATTCAAACATGTACGTTCAATATTTGTGACCTTTTCTAACTCACTATAAAATAATAAAATAGTAAAAAGTAAAGAAGGTACTCGGGACCACTAGTGCAATTAAAAATGGATCTAGACATATGACTCCATGCCTCCTAAGCATATAAAAGTAAACATTCCCCCTTCATGTGAAGTTGGTCATTCCAAGCTCTACACAAATCTTGACAAATGATCTATGCTCAAATTCTTTGACAATTCCATACATCACTTGATCTTTAATGGAAAAAATATAACCGCGCATCAAAAGATAAGTCAGTTTAATTTTTTTTTGAAGAAAACGTTTAATAAATAGTTCTCACATGAAAAGCAACATTTTCAGCTGCACACATACCAAACCAATAATCACAATACATTGCATTGTACACATTCAAATTAATCAATTTTTAATTTCATTAGTAACATGCTTTTTGTGTTCCACACGATGCAACAAGACATTCAGATTCAGACGACAAAAGCATTGCATATTCTTGATTCATAGAGAACCATGATACTGCACCAAACATTCGAGTTAAAATAAAATATGTTGTATGCATCATGTCATTTGGTGAGATGCAGAAATACAAAAAAAGTGATAGACTAAGATACTTAAGCAAACATTTCAAATGTTCAAAATAAAAGACCATCTATGGGGCCGGCATCATAGGATCACCAATCACCATCTTCCCATGTCTTGTCTCCATCATTGTCTTTGCCGCCTGTTTTTCTCTCCCTGTCCTGCAACCAACACTTGAATGTCATCATCATTCCTATGTCGCCTTCATCACATCCTGCTTCTTTATATCTTATTATCCCTTGACTGATAGAGGACAATTGCTTGGAGGGCGTGCTTGTAGCACAAACTGACAAGAACCCCTTTGCAATATTTGCCAGCTTTGGAAAGTTAAATGTGCCTACTTCTCTCCACCAGTTCAGTAGCTGATCTTCATCCTCACATGGAGAAAAATCCAAATACCTGTCTAATTCTTGTGACGGAGCCGCCTTGGGCTTCTGATCTTCACCAGACTTCAAGGATTGAATGACTTTAGTCACAAATTCTGGAGTCGAGGAACCATGTGATGTGCTTCCAGAGGATACTTTGCAGACAGGAGTGAAGTTGTCAACCTGCTCCCCTGCGGCATTCAAGAGTCCTTTGATAAAAGATAATACCTCTGCATGGAAGACAGGATTGATTGTCGCCGACCTTGTAAAAGGGTCCAATAACGCTGCAGTTCCAATGACCTGGTTCTGCAAAAATAAGGCTGCATTCTGGGACAGCTTCAAATTCATAGCCTCGCAAGCTGACCTGATTGATGAGCGCAGTTCTGTAGAAAACAGACTCGTTTCTGTGAAGATGGCGGACCTGTCAAAATGTTGCATCACATCATCGAAGTGTTTATTCAATGCGTTAACCATCGCAATGACCTCGTTTACTGTCGTCCTCTTTGATTGGATGACGTAAAGCATGACCTCGCAAAAGGGTCGGAGGATATCAACAAGATCTTTCAGCATAGCCCACTCTTCAAGGGCAACGCTGAAGTTTTTGCTGGAAGTGTTGAGATAGCTTGTTGGATATACTCTGACCCTTCTTCCTTCCCCTGTTGATGCTCCTTTCTCTGCTAAGAGAAGAGAATATCTGGCAGCTAGGGTTTGAACAAACAAAAACAAGGCACTCATCCCTTTCTTCCACTCTGGATTTAATACCAGCCAATTACAGAGTCTGTGGGGCCCACATACTTAAGTTATGTGGGCCACTAAACATAGATATGGACCACTTATAAGACATGGCCCATTTACATCACATATAAAGAGAAAAATAAAACAAAGATAGCTCTAATCAACATAGCTCAAAGTCGCTTTGTCCAGGGCCTCTCGTCTGCTGAGGGCTTCGTCCAGCATTGCAAATGTGGAGTTCCATCGTGTCGGAAAAAGATCGTACCAGTCATCTTCATCACGCCACTCAACTGGGGGCATCCCGCATGACTTGCAGAGCCCAACAAACCTTTTATAATGTTGGCTTGATCTGTAGATCTCATTGATTAGCTCTCTGACCCAAGCAACAACTTCTTCTAGCGAGGTGGAACTGCGATGGTATGGATCACGGAGTTGGGTCTGGCAGTCCTCCTCTGCCTCTTCAGTTTCATTGTCCTCTTCAAAAACCAAGACTGGGGGAGATGGCAGGACATTCAGGCTCTTCAGCAGGGCCTTGACTGTTTGGTTGATGTTGTGTGTTGGGCAAAGTACCAGTCGTTCAACGTTGAATTGGGGATTGACATCCTTCAATCTCTCTGCGAGAATGTTCATCATATTCTTACTCTTGGCGGCATTTGGTGTTATTGCGCACACCTACATTGAAGAAGACAAATATTTACAACAGCATTTTGACATTGCAGATAAAAACATAAAAAGGTAACGAATCTTGCACCTTTGACTTCAGCCTGAATTCCTCGAGTGCCTCCAGCACAATGTGGCTTAACCAGTCTCCATTGTGATAGTATACCTCACAAATGGTTAGAACCTGCTTGCATAACTTCCGCTCAGAGTCCACCCAATGTGCTGTGACTCCCACTAGGGGCCATTTATCCTCTCGAATTTCTTTATCTGGGAAAGGGTTCTTTTCAACCCAAGCATCTATGATGAGTGAAACTTGATGGACCTTTTCAAACTTCTGCTTTAGCTCATTCTTCATCTCCACAAACCTCTTTTTCATGTCATTTCTCACTGCCTTGGCCCTGGGGAGCTTAAAGTCTGGGCGAGCAATGCACTCCATCAGATCCTTGAAAGACTTATTCTCTACGGTGTTGCAGCGCATGTCCCCCAGGCAAAGGAACCTGATAGTTTCTTGCATCGTCTGTTCTCGGCTGATAGCTGGAATCTTTGTAGTGTTGCTTGATTCTGCCATTTTTTTCCCAGTGCAAGGAATGTGGTCCTTCATGACTTTCCGTTTGGAAGACATAGCAGATAAGATTAAAACCCAAAAGGAGTTCCCCCGTCCTATGTATAGGTAATAAAATTTAGATGAATAAAAAATAATTAGTTTACACTTTCATCTGTAGCCTGAAATAAATTCAACAACATCTCTATAAAAAATGTCAAATTTCAGGGGCAAATTCAAAAAACTTCCATTATTCAGATCCTTGTTCTTCCATCCAAAATTAAACAAATGATCGTTCACGAATTACTTTTAAACTCGGATTAAATACTGACAGCAGTTGATCTTCAGTGCTGATCTGGAACCTGCAGGGCTTCCATATTATTCTCCACTATTTCTTACATTACTCTATCTTTCCAAGGATCAGCGTGAGATCTTCGGCATAACAAAAAATTAAAAATTTACGTTACCTTATCTTCACGAGGATGCACAAGAGATCTTCAGCAGAACAAATACATAGAAATTTGGAGCAAGGAAAAAGAGTAATTAAGCAGAGATATTTAGTAGAAGAGATCATTAAGCTTCCGTTTGAATAAATGATGCCAGAACAAAACTAAATTCCGTTCGATGGCTCTTAAAAATCGGTTCCCATAGATGAACTAAAGTTAAAAGGCTTGATTTTCTGCAAGCTAAGTATCATGGAACAAAAAAAATCAATGGTGACAGTTTACTCCTACGTCAGTTAAAAGTGGGTTTAACACTCACACCACATAAATGAAGATGGTAGGATCAAAACATATCCATGGAACACAGTAGAAGGTTAAAGGATATCCTCAAACACATCGTTCTACAAAAAACAGCAAAACTTATATGGTGGTAGCACCCTGAGAGAAAGATTGAGAAGTAGTCGAGGGAGAGAAGAGAGGTAAGAAGAGACATGCCCAAAAGATGAATACAGTGAATACGATTACTAATTTCCTTAATCAAGCGAAACCAGACACGGATGATTCTTACACCCACAAGTCATTCTAATATGTATGCCGAATCAAGAACAAAATAAAAATATTACACCTCCAAATACGATTAAAAAATTCAGTTTTATTCAAAGAATACTAACTGGCGTTAGCTGATAGCAAATGAGAGACGGTCAGGGACAGAGAGAGAGAGAGATGGGTTTAGGGGCATACCCCGGCTAGCAAAGATCCAGAGACGGGTAGTGACAGATGCAAAGATAGAACTGGAGAGAGAGATGGAGAAAATAAGAGATGGGTATCAGCAGAAAGAGAAGGCTTTCCACGCATACATCATGGGAAGAGCGAGAGAGATACACATAGAGAGGCATGGACAGAAAGACTGACAGACAGATAGACTTATAGTCAGAAAGACAGAGAAGAGACACCGCGAGATAGAGAGAGACAGACAAAGAGACAGAGAGAGATAAAGAGAGAGAAAGAGAGAAACAGAGAGCGAGAGAGTGGAAGAGAGAGAGATCAAGGAGACTTCACACATGTACCTGCGTTCCGCTGCAGCAGCGGCGGTGAGCAACGTGAAGAGGAGAGAGAGAGAGAGAGAGAGAGAGAGAGAGATGAAGGGAGCAAAAAGAGCGGGAAAGAATAGAAAGACCCACGTTTCCACGTAGGGGTTTGATATATATTATTATTCTTCTATGACGCCCGGTTGTACCAACACAAAAATTACCCTAAGACAAAACATAGTTTCTTTTCACTGAAGTACTAAAAGATAAAACATAGTTTCTTCTACTGAGGAATCTATAATTATAATATAGTAATGAATGGATCACTGAATTGTTTAGGGTATAAGAATTCTCATAGTAGTGATGGAAACCAAAATCAAATAACTTTGTTACAATAGAAAACTCACTCGGGTTTGTGTAATGGGAGTGAGGTCATCTCCACGGGGGACTGGCCTTTAGAGGCGAATTTAATACTCGAGTTAGGTTAATGGATAATTTAGCACTAGAATAAGGGTACTTAAAGAGATTAATTAGAGATGGAGTAGGGGAAGTGACAATAATAATAATAATAATAATGATAGTGAAAATAGTTGAAGATGAGTAATTAGTAGGTGGAAGGAAGTATTTAAAGGATCATAGAATTAAGATAATATGTAATAAATAAGGAATATTAAATGGCATGAGGGAGAATTAGAGAAAGAGAGATAGAGATAATGGAAGATATTATTTGTATAGTTTTATAGATATTAGAGATAATAAATGTAGGATATTGAAATTAATTACTGGTATTATAATTAAGGATCGTATTAATATAAGTAGCAGAATAAGTATAAAAGATTATTAAGAAAGAGATAATAGTAATATACTATTCTTAATAGGAGATAGAAAGGTTATTTATTTAATTATTAGTAAGTTGTACATGATAGGAGATAGATATAATAATGATGGATATTGAGACTTAGTTAGATAGTGAATCAGATTTTTATGGTAATAAGTTGTAACAAGTTAATTAATAGGAGTTTTCATATTATCAGAATATAAGAGAAAACATGAATTAAAAAAGGGCATAATTATACAAATCATAGTAAGGAAGGTATTATCTAATTAGATATAGATTAATGAGATAGTGGATTATTTATATATGCCAAGAGTTTAAGATTAAGAAAGATAGGTGGAGAATACATATTATCTAATTTATATTAAACTTATTACCTGGTACTCTAACCCCTATACTCCATTTTAGAAAAATGGCTAATTTCTTACTAAAATAGCTGATTTTATACCATCGTTTAAACTATGTCTAAAATCCTGGTTCTAAGGGCTGTTTTGTTATTACAGATCTGTTCTTTACCTCCTATGATACGAGGGGGTACATGGGTTGATAACACACTTAATTTCCGTTCTCATAAATCTTGTCCTAAAATTCAGAACATAATAAATTCTGTTCTACGAGAGTTGAGAATCACCGTCCTGGCATAGATCCGGGATAAGCACCCTTTTCTAAAGCTTCGAATGAGACTGAATATCCAAAACGCAGGAACGATCTGACTACAAAGTCATTAAAAACTAGATATGGAGGGATATGATAAGAAAGGACAATTGGGGTTAATCAAACTAATTAAGAGTGAATATTTATAATACTATATGACTTATACACAGATTATAATAATAAAGTGTGACTTATATACATTTAATATATATTTTATGAGTTGAAATCATCTCAAAAATGTGAAAAATTGGGGGAAACCGCTTGATGCAGTGTAAAAGTTCAATAAATGCCTCAAAGAAGCCGCACTACCGTATTCTGGCGAAACTCGATTAATCTCCAAATTGAATCAAAATCTTCAAAAATAACAAAGTTCCTAAATATTTATCATCTAGATGAAGTTAAGAATATTCCCAAATCTTCCCTAAATTGAGGATTAGGGGGTGGGAACACCAATCCCCCCTCTAATTTTGGTTTGTGATTTCCCTCTTTATTCTCTTTCGTGCTGGAGCAGTTTTTCATCTTATTCAGCCTCCTCTAGCACCATATAGAGTTCTAGGAACAGTAGGAGGGTGTCACCACCCTCCTCTTGATCGCACAGCCACACGGAGGATCTCTTGCTGATATTTTGGATCTGGATCGGAATATGGAAAATTAGGGGTTGTAACCCCCCTTCATGGCTCTTGGAAAATTTCCAACCACCATGGATAGCATGTTATGGCCCTAGAGTTCCACCCAGGTTGTTGGATGGCATGTGACAATCCCCCTCGGCCAGAAATCACTATCCAACCAGAGGAGTATGACAGCTAGGGACGCATCTGCCCCTCGCCGTTGGATTTGGCTTTGAGAAGGGTTAACAACTACCATTAAATTGCAGCCGTGGACCCCTTTTAGTTTGTTGCCATGTCATTGACCTTGTCAGCTGCCCTATCAACTCCTTGTGCTCTGATTTGCCTTTCGGATGGTCCCTTGTCTGCGCCAGTAACCACAACCAATCAGAATTCTGAAAAACAGAAATGAGATTTAATAAAAGGAAACGAATATCACCGTCCAATCATTATTCAGAAGATTAGACGCCCGAGATCATATCCCTTCACTCAAAGTGGCCCAATATGACTCATGCTTTAGGCCGTTTGGGTGCAAAGCCTGGTCACACTTTCTTTCTTTCTTCTCTTAATATCATGACCCATTGGGCTGTGACCAATTTCTAAGATTCTCGGCCCGGCCTGTGCCATTCTGAAACTTAAAAAAGCCTTCATTAATCCCATCTCAAAACATTATAGGAAAACTTATGCTATATAAATCATGTACGATGCCATTGATCAAAATAATAAAAACTCCCCTCTCACATGAGTGCGCAGACCACTCTCAAAGTGAAATAAGGCCTTCCTATTGTGTGCCTCTACACATGATGTTTCTTGTGCGCCAGCACTCACCAGAAATAGTGGGCTTGAACGCTCTGCGCCAGCCCAACTGTGGATTGTGTGGCTGTTGTTGTCTTGAGCAGCAGCTTACTTGCTGGGTCAGCCCCCCTTTTATTTCTTATGCCACTCTCCTTTATTTTATTTTTTCAAATAGTGACGTTATCCCTGAAAAAAATAAAATAAAATATTAGAGAGAGAATAATTAATGGGTTTTTAAGTATGCAAAACATAATGTTAAAAAATTTTGTTTTGATCAAGTAGTCCACTTAATACTGGACATGAGTATTCATACCAAAATGAAGATAATATATGTAAATGATCCAAAAAATGGCCTTAAACTATGTGGTGTTCCATGCCTTATTTTTGGTTCATCAGCTTGCAAATCTACAATTGTAGTATAAGAACTACACACACCAAAAAATATTTTAGCGTAAGGCAGATTAGTTGGATTAGTACCAATGTATTTTTTATATTTTTTTCCCAAGTTAAGAATGAAAATATTTTGAGAAGTTAATATTGATATATCACGTAATTTTGTTTTTCCTACAATGGAATTTAAAATAATGTCGTATATAAGTTATCATCAACATTTTGAAATGACACATTTAGAGATAGGGTAATTTATTTGATAAATTATTATGTTCTTGGTATCTTGTTTATGACCAAAATTGTTGTTGAAATATGATATCCTTAAAATTTTAAAGCATTTGTTTAAGAGAACTAAATATTTTTTCAAATATTTATCACCAAGAAACGATAAATTCACTGGATTTTACTAGAGTCAATAAAATATAAAAAATAATCTTAAATTTAAAAAAGAAGTTGTATTTCCAAACTCTGAAATTTCCTCAATCCTCAAAACAATATATGTGATGATTCTGCTATTCAAAACACTATTTTCAAAAAGGACCTGATTTATGGAACTAAAATAAGAAGAAAAACTAAATGGTAAAATTTACAGAAAGAACATACCTTAGAGTACTCATCATCATCAAACTCATCCCAACTGATCTTGGCATCCCCAAAGAGGCCACTAGGTCTTTGCACACAGCCAACGACACATCACGTTAAAAATAAACTTCATGCTAGAGGCTAAGAGGCATTCCCTGTTCAACACAATGGCTGCACAACCAGGACAAAACAAGTGCTCCGTAGGGACAGTAGTAAATACTAAACAAAATTATCGTGCAAGAGTCACAAGACATGGTACTTTTGCTCTAGAAGTCTACACTTATCAAGTGACACATTATCTTCCTCCCAATCTGTTTGCGTGAAATATAACAAAAGATAAAATCAGCTGTTGTCTTTAGGGAAGGTAACGGTGTGGTAAAGTTGTTGGGTTATGGTGCCTTGATTGAATAATAGAAAAGTTTTTTTTGTGCAACGAAAGATGTGATGAATAACAAATCAAACTCTAAAACATCATACATAACATGTACCTTTTAGGGAACTTGTTCCACCCTTGACTTGCTCCCTTGGAGATTTCATGAAGTCATTCATGTGTCCAACCTCTAGAAGTATCCACATGATCAAGATACTTTTGGAGCTCCACTTCGTCTTTTCCGACTCTTCTTGAAGTCCTTGTATATATTTTTACCATGAAGACTCTCTTCTTGGATGAGTGGAGAAAGCTAAAAAGGGGAGGGGAGAACACCCAGATCTAGTTGGTCTAATGCCTAAAATAGTTGCCACTCCCATATTTATATTTTACTTAAGAGTTTTCATAAAAAACCCATTAGTAAAATATATCCACCAATGCTCTTATGATCTTATGTGTGTGACCTCTGGGCCCATATAACATTCTAGTTAATAACTTTGGTAGCCTAGTAAAAATTATTAGTCAACATTATTAATAAACTATATAAACATATAAGTCAATAAACTAAGGATTTTCTAACCCAATTGTGGTGCCAAGCTACACCTCATGTTCTAGAAGATACCGAGTAGTGTTTGAACTCTCTCGTGGAACCTTTATTGTCATTGGTTACTATATATATGTATAATCATTCATCCGCATAAGACTCCTGAATGACTTAAGGTATGGTTAATCATCAAACCCTAATCTGTCATTCAATAATGGTGCTCATAGGAGAATGCCTTCTCGAATATCCTCACTACCTTGGCTAGGGGTTTAGCTACATTGTCTTCCTTAAGTCAATTTCCTCTTATGCCGATGGTGGATGATCTTGTCTTCGCCACTCAATCATCTTCATGGGTTCTTACTATATTCAAGTTAAAACTTATTTAAATCCCATTGTTAGAAACTGGTAAGTCATATTCACAACATAGTCATCCATCTATGAGATGTCCTTGATGTCTTAGATCAATATATCACTCTTACAATTGCAACATGAATCAATGTGATTAGCATTTAGATATAATATCATTCAGGGATTTATAGGGATCAATTCAATGAACTCATTATTCAATAAAAAATCACCATCTATCTTTAGTGTGTTCACAGTAACGGCTGCATGATCAACTATACTTATCATATAAGCAGGATTAGATAGTACTATTCTACCGGATAATTCAATGCCCATATCGACTATTCATCAAATATGCATGATTAGAATACATGTTTAAATACTAGCCCTCATTGTATTATGATCTCATCATAAATCACTAGGTCATGACATGTATTCACAGACTTCATTATAAACATTACGTGGGAATGATCATGAAGAATATTTCATTCAATGAACTTCAATGAAAACATGTTGGTGTGATTGGCTTTACAGCAACATAATATCCATAAAAATCTCTAAGATCTGATCCTTTTCTTCATCACATAGTTTCCTCATCAAGGAGCTGTGATAACACGTAAATTATAAATGTGTTTGATCAATATTTAAATGATTAAACCTATTTTTAGAATGATACTCTGATTTTCAGGATCTAATCAGATTATAAATAATTTTTATGAAATCTAATTATTAATAACTTACTTTCCGATTCACAATATACTTTTTGAGACTTTTTCGGACTTATATTCAGATAGATATGAAATTTCTAAGTCTAAATTATAGTTATCATATTTTCTTACTTAGTATTTAATTTAAATTTATAATCTATTTTTTTGGCTTTAATATGAATGAGCTACGTGTCCACATTCAATTTGTTTAATGGTGACCAATCACAAGTTTACATAATGATTAGCTGCGCTAACCATTTCAAAAAAGGCACAATTACAACATTGCAAATTGTGATGCCATAATGTACAAATCAATATCTGTCATTATCCCTTTTTTCTGCAGGAGTGATGTGGGTGAATGAAAAAGAGGTGATTTAAATCACAACTAATGCAATGCGAGAATCAAGAGAGAGAAGAATTTAAACAGGTCAACAATTGAACTAGTACATGTGGTGCACACATGTACTTCCATAATTGATTAAAAAGAAAATAGGGGCTGATTCAGCATGCAGAAATGCATGCCCTGTCAAGTAATAATAAATTAAAGTTCTGACGTGAATGGCATGCATTAGCATGTCATTCAAAGAAAAAGGGAATATTGTGACGTGGCATGCAACGACGCGCCACCACGCCACAATATTCAAAATGATACTCAAAATAATTTTTTTATCTTTTTCTTCTGCATGTAAACATGGCAATTTCAAGGTGCACGACCACAGAAGATGAGGCAATCACACAATCATTGAAAGATTTTACAGTTGGACTGCTTAACCAAAAATGGAAAAAGAGGAAACGTCAGCATTGATGATGAGGAGAGAGAAAAAATGAATTGATAGAATTGCTCCAAATTCAAGACAAGATATCTGACAATCCACATGTTTGATCAAGCTGAAATTTCATGGTTTCTTTGTCTCTCCCTTTTTTCCATCCATAGCCTCTGATTTATAAGTAGAGGCGTGGATCACTATTAAAATCATCAATAAAATTACTCTCTACTCATGTGGCCTGATTGAAAGATAATGATTTTTTTAGATCCATCAAGTGTGTACTTGGTACCAAGGGTGTGTGGGAAGAAGCAACAGAGAAGAAGGGGAGCTAACATGCACTCACAAATCATCGTGTTCTTGGAGGAGCGTAAGGATCTATGGTAAGCGACTTCGCCATACATTGATCTTTCTCTACATCGTTGATAGCGTAATTCAATTCCACGATCACATCCCACTGTCACACCAAATTCATATGTATTCACAATCACATCTTACCATCGTTGTACTGCAAACGTACTCACTACATATCATATTTGACTTGTTCTCTACCCTACTCCTGTCATGCCTCACACCATCATTATTTCATTCTCTGATGTAACACGATCGGGCCCATCACGTCACGCCATAGGATCTGAACTAGATGGAGATGTTAACAGCGGGATAAGATGCATGCAAATTTAAGTTGGAATTCTCAACGAGAAAATGTAGCGACTGACTGATCCGGGATGTGGTTCAAGCGATGACACCGAGAAGTGTCAAGTCTTGTCCAGACTCCCAACGACTCTTGAGCTCAGCTCGAGGGCCATCGAGGTGAGGGACGGAGTACCATCCGGCAGCGTCCGTACCGTCATCGCTAGCAAACTAATCCAAAACCTTCAAAAAAGTATTCTAACAAGATGTGGTGGCTAACCCTATATCGTTGTCAATGGATCTCTCAAGGCAGAGGAGCAATCGGTGACAAGCACTGGAAGAGATAATGATACCGCATGATAAGGGAAACGAGAGTGAGACCTGTGGGCGGAGATTCTGATCGTCAAGACGACTCGTGAGCCAGGTGGGGAGAGCAGGCGTCGGCCTTGATCAAACCACTTCAAGTAGGAGAGAGACTCCCCTGATATGCAGAAGGTCAGACTGGAGCTCAACCAATGGTCAAGGGCCCCTCGTGACTGCACTAGGGTCGAAGGAGGCAGCAGTGAGATCGATAGATGAAGGCAGCTCGCACTAGTCAGCGGCCACACGTTCAGGTCAAAAGAGTTAGTGACGTTGATCAGGAAGAACCCAATACAGAGGTGTGTTCACACCTTGGAATACCCTGTACAAGCTGAGGGAGGGGAAATCCTTGACTGATATGGATAACCCTTGGGAGTCGCTCCCACAGCCCCCGGGCACGCGCGAGGGCGCCAGAAGACAACAACGTGCCAGGACGCGCTCACGGGAGGTTGGGAGGCTGAAAATGACCATCGGGCTAAAAACATCGGCACGGCAGGCCGTTGCAGCAGCGGAGGCGAGAGTGAAAAGAAACCCACCGTGGAGACCTCATTTCGTCTGAGGTTTGACGGTCAAGCGTTGGCAACTTCAGGGTGGGAAGGTGTTCTTGGAAACAAGGTCTGAAGGGCATAGCACTTGGTGGCGCCGTTGACTGGGCGGGAAAACACATGTGGTGACGTGGAACGTAGGGGATGGCCGATCTTGAGGGCCCACCGATGGAATAATCTTGGAAAGTAGTTTTGATACCAGGAGAGCACCACCCAGTCATTCGCCCGATGTCATGCAATGTATAAGAATTGGTTATGATGAGGGAACTAGACAAAACGTCCACCGACCGTGCGGTGGTGGCAGCGAGCTGAGACTGTCAGCAGCTTGTACCCTGGAACTCGTAAACTAACTGGACCAGTAGAGTTGACAGAACTGGTAGCGGCTGAAGGTTCCCAGGAGAAGCGAGGATCGCACTAGAGAAGAAGAAAACCCTAAACAGCAACATGCAAAGCCATACTTTTTTGTCAAAACAACAAGCCTTTTCTAAATGACGCCCTCCCTTTCCCTTTATAGCGATAGAGAAAGGGGGGGGAAGGGGGTCAAAAGGATGCCCTAGTGGGCTCCTCTAGGGGAGGGGTCTTAGTGGGCTTCCTTCCCCTTCCCTAAAGGATGATTCAGGGGGGGTTGGGGGGGAGAGAAAGAAACCATGCATGGCTTTTCCCCCCCTTTTCAAAAGAGTGAACAAAAAGGACATGACGCACAAGCGCATAGGAAATGGGGGACTAACCCACACACACAGGAGGGGGCCATCCCACAGTATAGCAGTGATGAAAATAAAACTGGCAATATGACGAGGAACCTTCCTAAAACCCATGAAGGACTTCCAGAGACTATAAAGCTGCATGAATACGAAATAAAATAACACGATGCGAATGTGATTTTAAACCTGGTAGTGGAAGTCCGGATTCTTTACGTCAGCTCGAGCTCCGTGATGGGGCTGATGATGGTGTTGGGTTCTAGAGGCCTTGACATGGATGAACAAATGAAACGATTCAAAGCGGAAGCCTTGAACGAATCAAACTGCATCAACAAAAACATTAAATGAAGTACCTTTGCACGAATCTCATTCGTGATTTCTTCGATCCCAGAGCGAGACGAGTCGAGCTGCTCAAGTGTGCAGCCTCTAGACATATCCACGCAGTCCTCAACATGTCGGATCTCCTCCTTCTTGTTGACAAGCCCCGTTCTTTCTCCGTCGGCGTCATTACATCGTCCCGATCACATCAGAGATGGAGAGGGGGTGTGGGGAGAGTAGAGAAGAAGGGGAAAGGCCCCTGAACAATTCTTGCCTGGGTGAATTTTGTTCAGGGCCTTCCCCTATTTATACTAAGTGGGTATTTTTCATAAAAAACCCCAAAACTTAAGTATATCTTCTGATGTCCAAAAGACCATTTGCGTGTGACCCTCTAGGCCCATTGATGGAGGACCATCCGCCAGCTAGAGCACGCGACCGGCCCGTGGAGTCTCGCAAGCAACCCCGTCGTGAAGCTCGAGCTGACGAGAAGGACTCGTCCTTCAAGTACACTGCTTGAGGACCCTCTCTTGTTCTTTCTTTTCTTTCTTTTCCCTTTTCGTAATTTTGCACATTTTCCGTCATCATGTTTGTGGGCCTCGTGTTCGGTCCGTTCTCGTTTCAGAAGAACCCCGGCACTTTGTGGCTTAATTGTGGGGTTTTCTTCCCCTAACCAAGCCCAAACCTCTAGGGTCATCCACTCTCCCCCCTATAAAAGGAGAAAGGATGCCCTAAGAGAAACGGATGAGTTTTTTTTTATGAAAATGTTGTTGTTCCTCAGAATGTCGTGAGTCTCGCAGCTGCAGATCATGAAAGGGGGGGAAAACCCTTCTTCCGCCATCCTGGACAGAAGAAGAAGAAGACCGCTCAGAGATCCACCGCCGGTCATGAAAGACAAGGAGATCATCATCCCCATCCTGAGCAGAAGAAGAGTGCCCCGTGATCCCAGTTTGCAGAACGAGAAGGAGGGAGCCCTTCCCTCCCCTCGTCCGCCGCCCGGAGATGCAGTAGAACACCCGTAGCCGCCTGTTGTTGTCGCTTGTTGCCCGACCTGTGGGAAAGCTCGCCGCTCGCCGACCAGAGGAGAAGCTCACTGCCACCGAGAAGATTGTTTGGAAACTTCTGTCATCGACGAGAAGGAGGAAGCCACTTCCCTCCCCTCTTCCACCGCCAGGAGAAGAAGCCGAGCGCCCTTAGCCGCCTACTGTTGACGTTTGCTGCTTGATCAAAGGGAAAGCTCGCCGCTCGCCGTTTAGAGAAGAGAAGGAGAGGATTTCCCCTCCCCCCCTCCTCTCTGCTGGGTCGGCATGCCCACTCGCCGTCACCACGGAGCCGCGGTGACTCCTTTTCTTCGGCTAGCTCCTGCCGGCGATCGGCTCGCAGTCCCTTGCCGGCAACGCCACCCTTTCCTCTGCCGCCTCAGCCGGTGGTCTGCTCACGGCTGCTGCAGACCACGCCGCCTCCTTCATCAGCCAGCCCCTACCCGCTTCTGCCACGTCCCCACAGTTGCTGTTGTCGAACGCCACCCGCGGCCCTGCGCGCAGACCATTCTGCTAGTCGTCCGACATGCGCCGCCTCTGACTCAACGCCCAGCTATACCATTCGACGCCTCACGTTCTGATACCGTCAGTGCCCCCCCATCAAGCCGATCCTCCCTCGCCCGTCCCTCGCCCGTCCCTCGCCCGACATCGACACGGCCCGACACACGCTGTGTTTCCCACGGCTTCCGGTCCACCGCGACCTCCCCAGACTACGGTCCTACAGGTCAGTTCTCGCCCCTTAGGTGTTATTACCCCTGGCAATACTTGGTCGTGTGCTCCTCTACCTTGACTTTCATATTCTTATACTGCCTCGTTGCAGGTTGGGAAGAGTCCTGTCCTTTCTGTCCACCCTTATCGTTCGACCGGGGAATCTACGACCAGATCAGGGGATACCCGCACGTCGGTGTTATCGTGATCTATCGGGTTAACGGGAGTCGACTGTACGAGGCTCATACGGGACGCTGCCGGGTCCATCGTCCACTTGGCTGCGGAATCTTCTTCTCGTTATTTTCTTATAACTCTTGCATCATCTTAATAATTCGAACTTTGAATACTCTCAGATTGAGCACTATCCCGTGTGTTGCAACGCGCGCAGTCGATCCCGGCCGGCCGTGTTGCATCACCCATGTATCAATCTAGTTAACGACTCCAGCAACCCAATAACCTTTATTGGCCTTCCAAATTAATTAACTATCTTATCATATAAATTAATTAACGTCGGATCGATTTTACACAATCGAGAGGTTGAGACTCTGACACGTGGGGTGCCAAGCTACACCTCGTGTCCTAGAAGATACAAAGGAGTGTATATCGACTCACTCATGGACCCCTTCCTTATCAGTTACCGTGTATGTATAATCCCTCATCCACTTGATGCTCCTTGGACGAATGAGGGTATGGTCAACTGTCAAACCCTAATCGATCATCCGAGTTAGTACTGATGCATTTGTAAATCATCGGAGAACTCTTCTCTCATATTTCACTGCCTTTGCCAAGGACTTCGTTGCATCATCTTCCTTGAGCTGTCACCTCTTATACCGAGGGTGGACGATCCCATCTTGACCACTCAATCGTCTTCATAAACTTATTGATGTACCCAAACTAAGACCGTTTAGAATCCCATGATTAGAGACTCGTTGGCCATAGCCAAAGTACAAGACGTCTTTGGTGTCTCAGGTCAAAGGGCCACTTACACAACCGTGACGTGAATCAACCTGATTGACAGTTTGGTATAATACCATTTAGGGATTTTTACGGATCAACTATCTATCCTTAGTGGCGCCACACCAATGGCTACAAGACCGGCCATACTCATCATATGAGTGAGGCTAGATAGTGCTATTCTATCAAGATACTTCGATGTCCTTCTCGCGTACCCTTCGAATAGGGATGTTTATAACACATGCTTAAAGACTAGTGATCTCCGTATGACGATCTCATCATAATTCATGAAGTCCGATCATGTATTCATGGACTTCATCATACGCATCACATGTGCACTATAATGAATATGTTCTATTAATGATCATGGAACGAGATGTGGAATGTGTGATTGGCTTGCCGGCC
Source organism: Wolffia australiana (assembly GCF_029677425.1). Taxonomy (NCBI): domain Eukaryota; kingdom Viridiplantae; phylum Streptophyta; class Magnoliopsida; order Alismatales; family Araceae; genus Wolffia; species Wolffia australiana. The sequence goes on along the minus strand of NC_135852.1, from coordinate 3,799,963 downwards.
ACATATATTTCCATCAGATGAGTCGGGGCGTGTTCCACGGCATGGTCCTCCATCATTCTCACATTTACTTAATCATCCGAAACATGAATTACCACTGTCTATTGACTGGTCTCCTCAACTTGATATCACTTTCTCGCCTAGTATTTCCTTGTCACTTGACTTTGCATTAAGAATTGTCTCCTCATCTCAATAATCACCATTGTAAGATATATTAAATCCTTAATTGTTGTTCCCTGTGGAGATGGCCAGTACTTATCACTAACTAAAAATCAGTAAGTACATGTTTATACTTTTTATAATCTTAACTACCAATGACAAGTTAAAACCCTAATTTTGAGATTACCGAGGTGGTGGTATAGGAAGAATAAGATTAAGGAATGGTGATGAAGCATTGTTACAAAGAGCTGTGACAAGGGGAAACTAAGCTCATAGATGTATCTCCTAGATCCTCTAGAGTCCTTCGTAATTTTGGAAGCAAATTTAGGGCATGTACACATTGGAAGCCTACTTCTTTCATAGTGAGGTATAATTAGGCAGTGAATACTAGATGAGAGAAGAAACAATCACAATGGTAGTGAATGAAGAGGAAGAGGACATGGGTGTTGTGATAAACGCTAAATGCACTATGAAATCAAAAATCGTCTAATGCCAATTTGAGATACTTTTACCTATATTATCATCATCTTCATGTGAATTGTAATCTCATTCATTAGATGAAGCAATTGGTAAAAATAACACTTTTTAATATAATACATAGCATAATTTAACAGACTGCTAATTCTTATTGAAAATATGCTTAAAATATTTAATGATGTTTATTTTCCTCTAGAATGTCAGTTTATATTTTCAGGAAAAAAAGAAGAAATATTTTTGTTTTAAGTCAACAGCTAGGTTGAGCCAGGAAGCAGCATCGCCCAAGCCGGAGAGAGGCGGGTGAACGCAGGGTGCTTGAGTCCGCCTGCAGCAAGCAAGGGGCAGCACTCGGCAGCACAAGCACAACACCCACCAAGGAGCCTACCAAGAGGCCACCACAGAGGTCCACAAAGATTGAGCACTAAGGATATGGAGAGGGAAGTCTTCAATTATTGTGATCTATAATATCGGTCAAGATAATTATAATGTTTCATTTTGTGAACTTTTTGATATGGGATTAAAATTGCATAATCCTGTAAGCGACGCATTGGGCCGAGCTGATGAGCAATAACAAAGATCCCGGCCCAAAAGGCTGCGACATTTGGAAAATTAAGAGGATTTGTGACCATGACTTAGACCAATCCAGTCCAAAGACTTTATTATAGCAAGCCAACTTAAGTATAATGATATAATCTCAACCGTCCATTCTTCTTAAGGAAGATCAGATGGAAAAATCTTACTAATTTTTTTTTCTTTATTTATATTATAGGCTTCTGATTGGCTGGCCAGGATGGCAAGCCCCTGACGAACAAATGATGACGGAGAAAAGCACTGATGAGGTAGCTGACAGTGTGAGGACAAGGGTGCACCTTAAGGAGGGCCCATGGATGTGTTTTTGTCGCAGCCATTGGACAAATCATAAGGAGATAAGATGAACAGGGGCAGATTCGTCCATCTCCACTTTTGGCTGTCAACGCCATCGTTAGAGTGTAGTTTTTGGGGGGGGAGGGGGGGCCATCTGACTGTTAGGGAGGATCCCCATGCCCGTCCCCCTCCACCAACGGCCCTAGGACGTTCTTCCCAAGCCGTTAAAGGGGCACGAAGGCCTCTAATTTCAGCGTCTTCTGACGACCACATTGCACTATGACAAAAGACCCGTTTCTAGGCTTCCTTGCTATCTAGGGGAGGTGACAGCTCCGTAGATGCTTGGAAGACCCAAAGCATTGTCGTAGGTGCTTCATCTTGCTCTGGATTAGCATTAGCACGGAGGAAGGCATGCTGAGATGCACAACGATGTTAAGGGGCAATGATAAGAACCCCCAAGCTTCATGATGTCGCATGTTGTCGTGGGCGTTGTCCGGTTAGGTATTGAGATGATGCTCATATACCTAGAGGTTGTTGGACGTCATCAGTGACATTGTCTGACGCATAATTCCCTAGGGGGAATGTAACTACGAGATGTGATGAATCCTAGGTGGATGCACATGCAGGCCTCGACTCGTGGGGACTCGCCGAGCTCCGAGCTCTTGGGTTGGCGACTGTTGAAGGTGATGGTGACCTTTTGACCCTCGTAAGAGCGACGATGGCGACTAATTGTTGAACGGAATATTTTCGTTGACCCTCAAACGTAACCAATGGGCTCAACCCGTACCTAGAAAATCACTCAATTCGTAGTTTTTGATCGATAATCTCTCACATGTTCTAACCCGAGTGCCGTAGAGTGCAGCCAAAAATATACTAAAAGGCGTAATATAACTAACAAGCAAGGAGAACGACAAACCTCATCGATGCACATGCCAGTGTGCATAGGTTGGCCGAGGCGTGCCAGTGTTAGGCACTACTTTCCTCGACTGGCACCAGCGAACGTGGCACAACAGCGTGTATGAGGGAGAGCGGAGATGGGGAGGGCACATCATAGTAGCGTAATGCTCCCACCAAGGTAGGGCAGCACTGTAGGTGCAAGCGGCAATGGCAAGTTGCCGGCGAGAGCCAGCCGACTGTGCAGAACATGGATGCTACGGTCAGCGATGGGTCAAGTGGCTAGAAAGTGTGGCGGACAGCTGAAAGCCGTGCAGCGTGAGCAATCGAGAAGGAGAAACGCACAAGCAAGAGTTCAATCGGCAACTCTGGCGTGTAAGAGATATGTCAAACGGCCGGTGAGCACAGATATTGATCCAGCTCACAGTTGGCTCACCGACTTTAGAGCGAGTTTCCGCGCGCGCATGGACTGCGGATAGCGGATCCAGAGAACGACACGGTGGTGGGTGTCAACCCCCAGTTGATCAAAGGTGGTACACGCAGTCGGCTGTGATCTGCACATTTTGGGCATCACGTTTGGATGGCGCAAATGATTAGCGAGCTGCCAAGTGATGCAGCTGGTGCCAACGTCGTAAAGATACGATTTGCATAGTGTGACAGCAAGAAAGTCAACAGTATGCAAGACTCCCACCATTGTCGACAGCTCTTCCATGCCCTCCCCCACGTGGAGAACAGAGCTCACGGGCGTCTGGCTCGGAGTCTAGCGGTCTGACGCTAGTGGACGACCAGAAGTCCTGTCACAAGTCAAGGCTGCAAGATACACAGCATAGCTGGCAGCTAACGATTGTGGAAGCCTGATAGCGATGTCGTCTACGTTGCGTTTGGCGTAATGGTTTGCAGCGTATGGGGTTCTTGTATCACCTTGGTGATGTACAACGGCCAGAACGCAGGGAGGGTGCCCCTCCTCCTCCATGCTTCTTCCTTTTCCTATTTCCCCTTCTTCCTCCCTCTCCACTCCTTTTCGTCGAAACCAGCAAGAGAACAACAAATTCTTCAACACTATGTTCTGGTCTAAGGAAACCTAGGGCTCCATCGTGCCCATTTTTATAGGAGCATGACGGCCCTTACCAAGGGCAGGGGTGCCTTAGTAAGGCCCAAGTGCCATTACTAGGAGTGGAGGGGTCTTCTACATAGGACCCCCCAAATAAAAAATTTAAATCAATTTGACACGGTTCAACACGACTCGACACAGCATGCGATGATGTGAACATGAACATGACACTACGGATAGTGACGCGACACAAATGAAAACACGAACACGATACAATGATGAATAAAATGAGCACACATGGGTGAAGAGTTCAAAACGGTCGATGGTGCGGTCGTGCTTTCACCCGAGTTGTTAAACCCAGGTGTCTTCACCGTCACCTTGGCGTGCCGTTCAGACAGAATGCGAAGTGGCGGGCCGTCGATGATGATGATGGTGGTGGTGCCAAAGGCGTGTTCGAAGAGATGGGCTGGTGTGCTCCATCACTTCACCTACCCGAATCAAAGTGATTCAGGTAAGTTCTTGATCTCCATTCTGCCCTTGGTGGAAAAGAAAATAAATAGAGAGGGAAAAGGGAGATGTGAGATTGTGGAGTACGGTTTACCATTTTGGACTGAAGTCTCATATGATTAGACTCAACTCAGACATCCAGCCATCTATTTTAGGGTGGCTATGATGGATATTTTCTCCAACCCTCACATCCAAATCATGTTTAAGTTCATCAAAGTAAATATTTATTTGTTATATTCTCGTAATAAATATTCAAGATGATTTAATCATCTAGCCTTGTGAAATCAATTAATAATTAATGTTCCTTATTTTGTGACATGAAATTTTATTACAAATAGTCAATTGAATGCATTAAAACCCAAAAATCCATGGTGTCAATTAGTGATATGACCTAGAGCATCCATGCACATACAAAGTCAACAAATGGATGTGTTATCTGACCCATCATAAATTATTTTAAAAGGTACATATATGAAAGAGCTCATGTTGAAAAGGGAAAATAGTCAGAACCTGAAACTTAAAAACCACATATATCTTTCCCCTATATTTAATAATGATATTGAATTGTTTGGAATTTGAATTCATGAATGATTAATTGAGATATTATCTAATTAAGTTGTCTTTGTTTGAAACGGTTAAGATCTGTGGTATGCCATTATTACTAGTGTTAATGGTATATGAGTTTTACTAATTTTAAGTTAATTTAGGCATCATATCATGTTTTTTTTTCTCTCTACACTGCATATCTTGAGCCTTGTGTTTATGATAAGTTCTTTTGATTTCAATGGATTGACATATAAATCTTCATGTTTCTTTAATTCTTAAATTAAATTTTGCACTCAGTAATCTTTCACAATAGTTTTAAAATAAATCTGGTATTTTTCTCAAACTAGAAGGTATTGTTTTTAAAATATGTTCTAAAGAATTGCCCTTCAGATCTTAATATTTTTGTTCATTACTGAATATATTGTCATAAATTATTTTGCAATACTTCAAATATCAGCACAATATTTCCAAAAATTTTGCCCAAGTTAATACAAATCCAAAATCTACTAGGAGATCTAGATTTCTTGTAGAAATTCTCAAATTTCCGTAAATATTCAGATCAAGACTTCCTTGAGTTTTTGCACAGAATTCCCATATGTTTTGGAAGATATATCCATAATGTTTTATAGGGATTGGAAGAGCACACAGAATCCCTTATAGAAAAGTTAGAGTCAGCATCTACCTTTAGTACATGGATACCACTAGTGAGAGGCCAAGTTGTGTCAATCCAGCATGGCAGAGTGCATATGATGTCAAATTTACACAAGTATGAGGCATTGATGCTAGCCAATAAAGGATTTAAGACATTGGCGATGTTCAATCCTTCTGATGAGAGAACATTACTTGATTAAAGCATGAAAGATAATCTGATATCACACTTGCAAAATCAGCTTACCTGTCAGACGAACATGGAAGAGGACACTATATGATGAAGAATAATATTGGGTCCTTGAGCAATTTGGGGATGGCCATAAGGAGAATCAGTTATGAATTGCTTCGTCTTTAGAGGAATTATCTTAATATCTCATGCAAAAATAGTGGAAAGGAGACAATGTGGTGCTTGATAGGCAAAGGATTTTAATGCAGAAGTACCCATATATGCAACTCTTGCACAAGAGATTTATTCTGCGTATAATGAGTTTCTCACTAGAGAGCACTTGTTTTCTGGTGGGTGCCACCTGTCATGTTCAATTGGTAATGGCTTCATGTTCAATAAGCTTGTTGTTATTTTGAAGTTGTTTGCACGTCAAGAATTAGTGGCTTCTTTGGGGATGCCAACATTGACCCAACCTTTGTAATTTTGACCATCCTTATTTTCTTCTTATTTCAGCGGGATAAATCAGGCAAAGTTTTGAAAGTAATGTGTTGGGTAGCAGAATTATCAGACCCTTGAATGGAAGAGATTTCAGAATTTGTAAATGTCAACTTGATTTTAAAATTTTAGATAATTGTTTTCTTTCAAAATTTCTGATTGATTGTAGTAATATCCACTGATTTTAAATTTTACTTGCTACAAAAAATTTTAAATAATTTTTGTTTATCTTCAATTAATGTCTCAAAAATTTTAAGATATCATATTTTTCATAAAAAATTTAATAAAGACTAGAAACTATCAGATTATCACAATTTCTCATAGAAATTACCCTATTTTTAAATGTATACTTAAAAATGTATACTTATCCAAAATTTTGGATAGTTTATTATTATTTAAGTTCCTTTGTAGGAAACCAAAATTACTTGATGCATACAATATTATCTTGTAAAAGAATACTCTTAACTTGAAAAATATACTGATCATTTTTTTAAAAGAACTGCAGTAATAAACTACAAAATGCATTTATACTAATCCAATTAATCCTTCTTACCTTGAAATCTTCAGTGCTCCATACAATTTTTGTATCAAAATTATAGTTTTGCTAGTAGGAGAACCTGTTAGTTGACAACTATATTAATTTTACCATCCTAGACATTTTTGTACCTTTTACATGGGAAAATATATTAAACTTGGACAACAAATATTACAGTAGTCAATGACCAATGCATTGGTACCAATTCATAAAATCCATCGTACCCTAATATATTTCATGTTCCATTCTTTACTATATTATAATTACAGATTCCTCACTAAAAGAATGTACAAATGATCCTTTATTCATTAAGTGAAAGTAATTGTTCGGGTATTTATATTTCAGTTGGTACAGCCTAACATCTTTGAAAATTAAAAAAATACATATAAAAAGTACATCCATACGTGGCCCATGTACGCAGATGCAGATGGGATGGTTATTTTGTCCATGGGCAAAAATTGTTTCGCTCGGAAGGTCGGATGAATGACAAGATGTAGAATCATATGTCGTCTCTAGACAACCCGATGGGGCCTAGGAAAGTAGACATGACGGTTTCTTCGTCCTGTGGGAGTCAAGTAGGAGCCGAGAGGGACCCAAGCAGAACTGAGAGCCGGAGAGGGAAAGGCAAGGGCGAGCCGAGAACGCAAGAGGGAAAGTCAAGGGTGGGCCGAGCCCCTACTGAGCCAGAGGGAAAGTCAAGTGGGAGCCGATTGCTTATAAGGGTGACCTATTGTCTTAGACGGGATGGGATGAGATGAAAATATTTGGGACGGGACAAATTCCGGAGGGGACGGTTCAGGCGGACATATGAAAATTGAGACTATAGTGCAGGGACGCGGACAGACGAATTTTTCGTCCCATAAGATGAAAATCGTCCCGTCCTGAGGGTAGGACGATTTTTAGGATGAAAAATTATCAACTGGGCATTGAGACGGGACGATATTCATCCTATGGGATGAAAAATTTGTCCATCCGATAGGCCTCGATGGTTGACGGACAAAGTTGGACAGTAAAAAATTGGAAAAATAATTATTTAATCCTCGACAAAATGTAAGGTTTATGAATTAAACTAAATTTCCTACTTCAGGGTGACTAGTTTTTTACTATAATTGAGTTCATTTCTATTTTAATTAATCAAAGTTATTTGGGTAGTTTACTAAATCAACATTAATTATAGATTTGGAGAAATATTATGTGTATAGGTTCTATTTCAATTGCTTAACTATATATATGGTGAAATTAATTGTAGCATGGCTGAAGGTAATAAGAAATTGCACTATTACTTATTATTATATTGCTCGACCTATCAAAATATTATGTTCATGGGTTCAATTTTGATTACTTAAATCAGCTAATATTGACAACCGATACCTAAAAGGGCGGTTCCCTAATAAATTTTACATTGCTCTTTCTTGAGGTTATTTACTTAATCTGAGTATGTAAAAAAAATAAAAAAAATGGCACACTTTTAATTTTTCAAATTAAAATAAGTTGTAGACATCAACTTAAATGTTGAACAAGTATTTAAAGTATTTTCAGTACGAAGGAAGTAGACGAACAATACGACGCAATAGGGAACATAAAATCCTGCTGAATATTTTAAATTTAAGTATCTTCAGTACGAGGCCCGTAAGCACTGTAGCCGCACCGTAGGCGCTCTGTAGCCGCACCGTAGATGCACCATAGCCGCTCCGTAGCCGCTCCGTAGCCGCCTCCCCACGACCAAAGGCCGGCCACTTCCTGAAGGTAAATAGAGTGATCGATGAGAGTTTTAATTGACTGTTCAATAAGAACCAAAATATATGACAAAATATTTCTCAACCAAAATATATCTCAACGGTTCGGAATGTGTTCATTGGAGGGAAGCACATCGGTGGATGCGAAAATAAGCACCGTTGGCCCCCCATGTTCTTATGTGCTCGGATCATTGACTTTGACTTGTCTTGTTGCATTGCCTTTGACTTGTTTGTAGCTTTGACCTCCATACACGGTGGGGGGAAGCTTGTGCCCTTCTTGATTGAATCTGGCACCCTTATCAGTCCATCAGCTTGGGGAAACAAGAACGATATCTTGTTCACCTTATATTTATATGAATAAAGCATGATGATGCGTTGTTTCTATAGATTTTATGTATTTCTATTGGAGGTTGTCATTGCAAGGAAAATTGGGTAATTTATTTGAGCGATAAATTCATGCTGGAATATCTCAACGAAAACTCACAGTTCATGGAGTCATGCAGGAATATATCAGCTTTGAGCAATAAGACACATCAACATATCTCAACTAATTGTTCAGAAAAAATTAAACGAAACCTCGTATGTCTTAATCCTTGGAATCAAATTTTCTGAACGGCCCTTTATAATCATGTTGATGTTTACGAAACCGTTGATACAGAAAACTATCTATTCATCTTCATCGTTAAATTTGAAGAACACAATCTGATTCAAGTTTTTCTTAGTCTCCGTTTTTTGCCAAGAAATACAGCATTTATCATGATCAATACATTACTGGAAGGAAATTCCACTGCTATACACGGTAAGAGCTCAAGAATAATCAGAACATGTCACTGGCAAAATTCGCAAAGCAAAAGCTGAGTCAAGTTTATCTTAGTCTTTGTTTTTAACCAAAATTGAAATAATAATTGGAATAGAGAGGGAGAGTAAAGAGGAAACGGAACTTACAATGAATGTATGAGTGGATGAGTAAATGGGACAGTGCGATCATATTGTCCCCCCCGTTACTCTGTAACATGAAATGTAGAGAGAGTCAGTAAAAGAGAAACATGTTTCTGAAAAATGGAAAGCGATAGAGCGTAACCCACCAGCACCCAAGTTGTCATCATCGCTGGAGTCATCATCGGAGTCATCGGAGTCTCGTTCTACACGACGGAACCATGCGCAAAGCATCATCAACATCTCAATGCTCTCCGTGTCGAGCCGTGATCTTCGATATGTTGTGATGCCTCGACCGACTAAGAAAAGTCTCTCCACCGGTGCGCTAGTCGGACTCACGGCAAGGAATTGGCGAGCAATTACTGTCAAATTCAGCAAGTACCGCATCCCGACATCCTTCCACCAACCTAGAGGGTTGTCCTCCTCACTGCATGGGATGTTAAGATACGTATCCAGCTCTTGCCTCGGCGTTGAACGTGGTCATTGACGACTACACGGACACGTATATTGTCGCTTGGACGAATATTGCATTGGACGCTGACTTACCGACAACACTCCCCACTTTGAGTCACATTCAGCTGCTTTTGTCCTAGCTGTAGAATCCAATAGACTGCCAAGATAGGAAAGCACACTCTGTCTACATGACGGATCAACCACATCTAATTTTGAGAACGAATTTAATGTCACCACTGTAGGTACGGTATTATTGCCCCAAAGTACCGTTCCATACTGCATCAATTTGTTATGCATAGCACCACACGCTGACCACATGGCATTCCGTCATTCGGCATCCAATGCTGCCCATGCATTATTTGTAGCACGCTCAAGGTGAATCGTCAGCTCCATGACTAATGACGTTACTTCAGTTATTGGCAATTTCTTCGCCGAGCACACAAAGTCAGTTTCCTAGCATAGTGGGCCAAGGACGCACAGGTATTCATCTATCAACTCCCAGTCCTCCAGACATAGGCTGTAATCTCTGGTGTTCGTCGAAAGGAACCGCATAGCCATGTGGTCCAGAACATCTTTCTTACCAAGAGCACGCTCTAACATCGTGAAAGTGGAGTTCCTATGCGTTGGGTAGTCGATCTTTATCTTGTTTGAATACGGTAAATCAAACATCTTGCACATATCAATATATTTTTCCAACCGCTGTGTGGATCCCTGAATGGCATTCACAATAGCTCTCACGTGTGAAACGGCTTCCCCCAAAAGTGCAACTAGTGCCACAATATCTTCCTCGAAATTTGAATCAGTTGGGTCTTTCGTGTCCAACGGTGTTACTGGGTGAAGATCTCGGACACGTAGCAAATTAGTTGTATGGGGTTCTGGATTGTGAATGACCTTGAGCCCAGCCTGGACTATGAGGTTCAGTACATGGGCAAAGCATGGTGAATTGGGGGTTTATTGTCTTCAATTGATCCACAATGGAAGCAATCATTGTTTTGTTGTTAACGCATTGTCTGTGGTGATGGCACATATCTTCGACTCAATGCCGTAATGATATGCAACTTCTACGAGGATCATCACTAAGTTCGAGCTGCTATGGGGTCCCTTGATCTGTCGCAGTCCTAGAAGAAGCTCACATAGCTTCCAGTCGTTGTCGATCCAATGGGTTGTGATTCCTAAAAGGGCAAGTTTTTTTTAGATGTCCAAGCATCCACGGTAAGTGATACGCTGGAGACATCTGCAAACATCTCCACCAGCTTCCCTTGGACATCAGTGTACATCCTTTTAGCCATCGCCTTGACCGCATCCGGACAAGGGATGTCCCCCACCATCTGTGTCCCGTAGAACCTTAGTCTTCGGAAAGACTTCTTCTTTACAAGACCCCAAGGAAGATCATTGTCGCAGATGAACCTAACGAACTCTTCTTTTGTCTGCTCCATGGTGATGCCGCGTAAGTATAACTTAGGAGAGAGTATTTCGTAGTGGATAATGGTTCTCTACTTTAGCTTGTGTCCCCTAATTTCGTCGTGAAATTTACGGTGCACCTTCTCCAAATGTCTCCAAAATACGTTTGTGCTCTTGTCTGTATTCCTCTTGATGACGACGTTACAGATGGGGTTCTTTGCTTGACATAGCGTGCACTAATACTCGTCCGAGCCAACTTCAACAAAATGATCTAAAACTTTTGACCGATTACGTCTTCCTCTACGAGTTGATAGGTTGTCATCAACCTCGACTGTGATGCAATCCACAGACATTGACAGCGTAGCCTTAGCCATGGATTTTGGAGTAGTAGCAGATGTGGAACCCATTACTCTACCTGGGCAGTTAACAAGACGCAATCATTTATTTTCCTCATACAGAAAATACATGAAATCACATGAAATTCAGTCGATCAGGAAATTCAGTAAATATTTTTAATTACATGAAATCTTGAAGATATTTTCCTCATACAGAAATACATTTGCAATTACCATGGTTGTGTCATCAATATTTACAGAAATCCCTAGAAATCCTTAACCAAATTCAAACAACGCAATCAATAAAGTTGAATAATACATTCAAGTAAAAAATTCATACAATCGCAATCCATCAAAGGCATTATAGGACCAAAATTATTTGAACAAATTAATTGTTATATCGTTATCCCAAGAAGTAACTTATTTTTAAACAAACAATACTCGCCCTACATACAAACCACCATAGACCATACGGACCAACAAGGAATGCAAAGAAGAATGCGTATACCTGATTACAAATCAACGTCAATCCCTATAGAGGCCCCAAGAATGTGGGGGCAATGAGACTCAGCTTACTAAAGAGCATGACCAAGCCCTGGCCGTACCTAGGGGGGGGGGGGGGGGGGGGGGTAAGACTGCATGAGAGAAAGTGAATTTATATATTGAATTGCCATGTGAAGTTTGATCTCAATTGAACAGGTCTCCAGAGGATCAAAATCTGGGCTGTCAAGGTGAGCAAGTCTCCATTCACAGAAAGAAGAAATAGAAAGATAAACCGTGTGTAGAGAGAGGTCACCCCTAACAAAAACTTGGGATGTAGTAAGAAAGGAGGAGGTTGATCAATCCAGTCGGCTACGTTCTCAATGAAACAGTTTAAAAACATTTCAAAGATATGAAATGGGTAGTTAGACAAACGTGATATACGTAAGTATTAATGAATGAGAGAGAGAGAGAGAGAGAAACAGCACGTCCCAACCACAATTTAGATGCCGTTAGACAGAGAAAACTTGATCAGTTAAATAAGCTACATTATTAATCAGGAAAAATCCATAGAGGATAAAATCCCGGGCCACCAGTGTGTCCAACCTTCCACCCACAGAAAGAGGAGAGAGAGAGAGAGAGAGATAGGGAAAGAGAGAAAGATAGAGAGAAGAGAGAACGCTAAAGAAGGAGAGGAAAAACTCTAGAGAGAAGAAAACCCATTCACTTCAACAAAAACTGCGTTCTTCTTCGTTACTGGAGATATTTAAAGAAACAGGAGTCTTAAATGTTTTAACCAACTAAGCATGGGGGCTTACCAACTAGTAAGGCCCCCATGGAGAGTCGTAACTCTCGCCGTATGCGATGTATGCATCATACGCAGTACGTGAACTCCCACGGGGTTCAGAAGATTCAACTCCGTCGAAGCAGAGAGTGGCTTGAGTGCAGCTTGGTTTTGAACATTTCATGGTCGTTACTCGACTAGCCACCCATTTCCACCGCTATCCGCCAAGGGGGATGTAGTGGTTGGTACGTGATCCCCTGATGACGTGGTCGTCACGAAAGGGTGGGCCTACCAGAGCTCGTACTTGGCCAATCATCTCATGAGAAAAGTTATGGGCTTCCCAAAAAGTTGTATCCTTGAAGAAATTTTTGGGTACCATCTGAGGGGGATCCAGAACCCCCGAAAGGAAGGGCTGTAAGCGGGAGAGAATGCAGTGTGCACTTTTAATGATTAGCGCGTGCTGGCGGGGTATCCAATGTGGAAGCAAGACTGTTGGGGACGTAAGAAAATGTTCAGCCGGTGGCATCGAGGAAGGCTTCGGGGTGTCGGAGTCTGAATCCCAGTTAATGTCGATGACGTTTTCATTTGGGTGATGATAGGCCAGGCGTTGGAGGAGCAGACGAACACTACGGCGCAGAACGCGTTGACTACGACGCAGGGTATCCTCACATGACTCGGCGTGATGCTGGGGTGTCGATGACGATCGAGGCATAGCTGTTGGTGGAGCCCGTGACTCCCATGTACCTGCAAAATACTCTTCCCACAAATGTGGAGCAAGTGTTAAAACATCGTTTAGGGAAATCCAGGAGACTTTATGGGCAGGCAGCCCCTGCCATTGTACCAGCACTTCGATAGACGATTGATCTGCTGATTGAGGTCTGGTAGCCAAAATTTTTATAGGCGGAGGAGCATCAGATACGGGATCTGAGAGCGATTCAGTGGTGGTCCTTTTGAGATGCAGAAAGGGCCCCGAATCCGTTGGGCTAAGGGGAATCGAGGGTTCGCCATGATAACGTGTAAGATCGGCTATATTGAATGTAGAGCTGATATTCCACATAGGCGTTAGGGCCCAGCTTCTTAATAATCTTGAATGGCCCCATACTTCTTTTTTGTAGTTTATGGTATGCAGATATATACCAAGCCGGGTTCATCCGGACCATAACTTGATCTCCTTCACAGAATTCAACGTCACGGCGACGGGCATCCGCAAGGGTTTTGTACATCTGATTAGACAAAGCAATTTTGTGTGCGACCTTGTTGTGGAGAGACTGGATGCGTTCTGCTAACATTTCCGCCGTAAACGATGGCCTGCCCAGCGGCTCAAGAGGGGGTAAGTCAATAGGTTTGCGGGGCTGGTGACCAGCGCCGTAAATTATGCACTCACACCAAGCAATGAGGGCTTATCACCATAAATTTGTCATTCATCATTTCTAGGATCCCACAATCAAACCATGTTACCCTTGCTTAGTGAGCCCCAAAAATACCCAACCCCCCTCTTCATTCAGTGAGACGTTTATATTTTCAATCGCTCCCGTAATTAATATTTCTCCAACACAATGAAATACAATTTTCTCAAATTGTACATTTTGGAATTCCACATATTATACATACAAAAGAGGTAATGGAATCAAACGCACAAACGCATGACACAAAGGCACAAACGCACATATCACTTATGGCGCAAAGGAATAGAATCAATTGAACTATGAAAAAACGGGATGCAATACAGAGACAGTATAAGCAAACCATTGAAAGAGAAAGAGATGCGAACATACCTCAACGTCAAAGAAGCGACGGAGGAGCACCCTGCGCCTGGTGGTCTTCTTCTTCCTTCAGAGTTCCAGAGGATGCCCTAAATCTGTCGAGCGCGGGAGACTTCACTTTTCAAAGAGGAAAACTTAGAATATTTTCCTATATTATATTTTTCCTTTCGGGACGAAGGACGGGACGATTCTGAGTCTGGGCGGGACGAAAAACCGTCCCGACATTACTGGACGGGACGGTTTTTTTGTCGATGGACGAAAAACCATCCCGTCCTTCGTCCTCATGCTAACATTGGACGTATGATGGGACAAAATTCATCCTGAACCGTCCTCGTCCCGTCCACGTCCCTGAACTATAATTGAGACGTGGGAGGGGACGATCATCGTCCCACCCGTCCTTCGTCTCCGTCCTGGACGACTGTAGTCATGTGGGTCTCCTCTGTTCTTTCCCACTCTTTTTGATACTATTTTGCTTCTCCCTCGCTTCTATCTCTCTCTCTCTCTTCCCTCTTTCTCTCTAGTGCCGCGTAGACCTCGCCGCCGACGCCGCCTCTACAGGTACGTCTGCAAACTCCCCCTTGAGTAGTCTCTCTTACCTTCTCTCTCTCTCTCTCTCTCTCTCTCTCTCTCTCTCTCTCTCTCTCTCTCTCTCTCTCTCTCTCTCTCTTACTCTCTCTCTCTCTCTCTCTCTCTCTCCCTCTCTCTCTCTCTCTCTCTCTCTCTCTCTCTCTCTCTCTCTCTCTCTCTCTCTCTCTCTCTCCCTCTCTCTCTCTCTCTCTCTCTCTCTCTCTCTCTCTCTCTCTCTCTCTCTCTCTCTCTCCCTCTCTCTCTCTCTCTCTCTCTCTCTCTCTCTCTCTCTCTCTCTCTCTCTCTCTCTCTCTCTCTCTCTCTCTCTCTCTCTCTCTTCCCCTCTCTCTCTCCCCCTCTCTCTCTCCCTCTCTCTCTCTCTCTCGCAAACCCGCCATGTGTCTCTCTCTTCGTGACTGTCTGTGTATCTGTCTCTCTCTCTCGCTCTTCCCATGAGATATGCGAGGAAACCCTACTCGTTCTGCTGATACCCATCTCTCATTTTCTCCATCTCTCTCTCTCATGTTCTTACTCTGCATCTGTCACTACCCATCTCTCATTTTCTCCATCTCTCTCTCCTGTTCTTACTCTGCACCTGTCACTACCCATCTCTCATTTTCTCCATCTCTCTCTCCTGTTCTTACTCTGCATCTGTCACTACCCATCTCTAGATTATCTCTCTCTCTCTCTGTGCCTGACCATCGTATTTGGAGGTCTAATATTCATTATTTTGTTCTTGATTCGACATACATTTTACACTAAGCTTTAGAATGACTTGTGGGTGTAAGAATCATCCGTGTCCGGTTTTGCTTGATTGAGGAAATTATTATTACTCGTATTCACCGTATTCTTCTTTTGTGCACATCTGTTCCTACCTCTCTTCTCTCCCTCAACTTCGTCGCAATCTTTTGATATCCTTCAAATTTTGTTTTTTTTTGTAGGACGATGTGTTTGAGAATATCCTTTAACCTTTAATTGTCTGGCGTGCATATCTCTTTCTTCAATACCATCTTGTCTTTCATCCTTGGTTTTCAAAATCTTCATTTATACGGTGCGAGGGTTGAGAACCACATTTAACTAATAGAAGAGAAAACTATCTGCGCTAATTTTATTTGTTCCATGAATTTGGCTTGCAGCAGGTCAAGTCTCTTTAACGATTTATCATCTCTAAACATGGATTTTTAAGAGCCGGGGAACTGAATTTAGTTTTGTTCTGGCATCATTTATTTAAATGGAAGCTTAATATCTTTGCTTTATTCTACTTTTTTCTTACATGCTCCAAATTTTTATTTGATTGTTCTGCTGAAGATCTCTCGCTGATCCTTTGGACGATAGAGTAACGTAAGAGATACTGGAGAAGAATATAGAAGTCTTGTAGGTTCCAGACCGAACTGCTGTCAGTATTTATTCCGAGTTTTAAAGTAATTTTTTACTGAGTGTTTGCTTTTACTTGGAAGGAATAATAATGATCTGAATAAACTGTTAAGTTAAAGGGATTTTTTGAATTCACATTTAATTTTTGATATTTTAAAAAAATGCTGTTGAATTCATATCTAGCGATAAGAGTGAAGTATAAACTAATTCCTTGGATTTATCTTTAATTTTTTATCTGAACATAGGTGGAGGGGAACTCCTTTTGGATTTTAATGTGATCTGCAATGTCTTCCAAACGGAAAGCCATGAAGGATCACATTCCTCATCCCAGGAAAAAAATTGGCAGAATCAAGCAACACTACAAAGATTCCACCCATCACCCCAGAATAGACAATGTTCGAAATTATCAGGTTCCTTTGCCTTAGTGACTTGCCCTGGAGCACTGTAGACGATAAGTGTTTCAAGGATTTGATGGAGCGGGGAGCTCATCCAGACCTTAAACTCCCCAAGGCCAAAGCCGTGAGAGATGGCATGAAAAAGAGGTTCATGGAGATGAAGAACGAGCTAAAGCAGAAGTTTGACAACGTCCATCGAGTTTCAATCATTGTAGATGCTTGGGTTGAGGAGAACCCTTTTCCAGGTCTGAAAATTCCAGAGGATAAATGGCCCCTAGTGGGAGTCACAGTGGAAATTATGCAAACAAGTTCTAACCATTCCTGAGGTCTACTATCACAATGGAGATTGGTTAAGTGACATTGTGCTGAAGGCACTCGATGAATTCGGCCTAAAGTCAAAGGTGCAAGATTCACTACCTTTTAATGTTTTTCTCCTCGATGAAAAAATGTTTATGTAAATATTTTTCTTCGTCAATGTAGGTGTGTGCAATAACGTCAAATTCTGGCTAGAGTAAGAATATGATGAACATTCTTGCAGAGAGATTAAAGGATGTCAATCCCCAATTCAACGTGGAACGGCTGGTGATTTGCCCAATACACAGTATCAACCAAATAGTCAAGGATATGTTGAAGAGCCTGAATGTCCTGCCATCGCCCCCAGTCATGGTTGTTGAAGAGTACCTTAAAACTGAAAAGGCAGAGGAGAACTGTCAGACCCAAGTCAGTGATCCATACCATCGCAGTTCGAGCTCCTTAGGAGAGGCTGTAGTCCAAGTCAAACAACTAATCAATGAGATATGTGGATCAAAACTACATTATAAAATGTTTTTTTGTCTCTGCGAGGCATTCGAGATGCCTCCAGTTGTGTGGTGTGATGAGGATGGCTGGTATGCTCTTTCTCCTGCACGATGGGACTCCACATTTGCAATGCTGGACGAGGCCCTTAGCAGACGAGAGGCCCTGGACAAAGTGGCATTGCACTATCTCAACACTTCCAGCAAAAATTTCAGCGTCACACCTGAAGAGTGGGCAATGCTGAAAGATCTTATTGATATCCTCCGGCCCTTTCATGAGGTCATGCTTTACTTCATCCAATCAAAGAGGACGACAGTAAACGAGGTCATTGTCATGGTTAATGCACTGAATAAACACTTTGAGGATGTGATGCAACGTTTTGACAGGTCTGCCATCTTCACAGAAACGAGCCTGTTTTCTACAGAACAGTGCGCATCAATCAGGTCAGCTTGCGAGGCTATGAATTTGAAGCTTTCCCTGAATGCAGCCTTATTTTGGCAGAACCAGGTCATCGCATACATTTGATTCCTGGTTCTAATCCTGTGAATGTACAGCCATACAGATATTCATATCTACACAAAAATGAAATTGAAGTATTAATTCAACAAATGTTAGACGCCCATATCATTAGACATTCTACTAGCCCTTTTTCAAGTCCTGCATTGCTGATTAAGAAAAAGGATGGAGGATGGAGGATATGTATAGACTATCGTGCCCTCGACAAAATCACTATACCTAACAGATTCCCCATACCAGTCGTGGAAGAATTGTTAGAGGAGTTGCATGGTACTATGATCTTCACAAAGTTAGACTTGAAATCTGGTTATTATCAAATAAGAATGTCTGAAGACGACATCCCAAAGACAGCATTCAAAACACACCAAGGTCACTATGAGTTCCTTGTTATGCCTTTTGGTTTATCTACAGCTCCAGCTACCTTTCAAGGACTGATGAATTCTATATTCCAACCACATTTGAGGAAATTTGTATTGGTATTTTTTGACGACATACTTGTTTACAGTAAGTCCGTAATCGATCATGAACACCATCTGAAACTAGTGTTTGAATTGCTAGAACAGAATCAGTTATGTGTGAATTCAAAAAAAAATGTACATTCCACCAAGACCAAACTGAATTTATGTGTTATTGGGTTACGGCAGAAGGAGTAACAACTGATGCGGGAAAGGTAGAGGCTATACAAAAATGGCCCAAAACTCTTAACATTAAACAGCTACGGTGGTTCTTGGGGCTGATGAATTATTACCGGAAATTTGTGTGGCATTATTCAAGCATAGCCCTCCCACTAACAAACCTACTCAAGAAACAAGCATTCCAATGGTCTTCTGATTCTAATAAAGCCTTCGCAAGATTAAAGGAAGCGTTGTCATCTACTCCTATACTCAGTCTACCGGACTTCACCAAACCTTTTACAATTGAAATAGATGCGTCCGGATATGGAGTAGGAGCTGTACTTATTCAAGATCTACATCCGATCGCATATTTCAGCAAAACTCTATCCACCAAAGCTCAATCCAAGTCAACTTGTGAACGAGAACTAATTGCTATTGTGTGGGCTATAAATAAGTGGAAGCATTACTTACTCTTTCGCAATTTTTTTATATTGAATGATCAGGTATCTCTTAAATTCTTAAATGATCAACATGATGTGCCTCAACACGATCATAAGTGGGTCTCAAAGCTTTTAGGATATGATTTTGAAATCAAGTACAGGACAGGCAAGACCAACGTGGTGGCTGATGCCTTATCGAGATCTATGGAGGAAATGTCAATTAATAGCATCTCTACTACATATTGGCTTGACAAGTCTAACCTGCAACAGGAGATTATGCAAGATCCATTACTTTCTGAAATTCAGAGGTCGATACTGGCCAACGAAGGGAAGTATAAACACTATTCCATCCATCAAAATCTCCTATTTCATAAAACAAGATTGGTCATTCCGAGTAAATCCCAGTGGGTCATTAAAGTATTACAAGAACTACATGATGCCAAGGTGGGGGCCATGGTGGTTTTTTAAAAACATACAAAAGAGTTTCCCAGCAGTTTTTTCTGGCACGGTATGAAGAGTCGAATCAAAGCTTATGTATCATCATGTCATATTTGTCAAACTCACAAATCTTCTACGCTAAATCCAGCCGGATTGCTATCTCCACTACCCATACCTGATAAAATATGGGAAGACATATCACTCTATTTCATTGAAGGATTACCAAACTCCATGGGATTCAACTCTATTCTTGTACTAGTGGATAGACTGAGTAAATATGCTTACTTCATTCCAACCAAACATCCTTTTTCATCCTATGATATTCCCATGGTGTTCACCAAAGAAATAGTCAAGCTACACGGCATTCCCAGATCTATAGTATCAGATAGAGGCAGTTTGTTCACCAGTGGATTTTGGAAAAAGCTGCATAAAATTCAAGGGACTAAACTACAAATAGAAGCCTTGAATGTTATTTACGATGTTTTTCATCCGAGCAACCCAAACAATGGGCAAAATGGATACCATGGGCCGAGTATAGTTATAATACCTCATTTCATTCTGCTATTCAAATGACACCTTTTCAGGCAGTCTATGGTCGTGAGCCACCTCATCTCATTCGATATGGAAGTCCCTCGTCAACTTTGGATTCCCTGGATGCTCTCCTTAAATAAAGAGACCATATGCTAAACATACTAAAGAATAATATGGCTAAGGCCCAAAGTAGCATGAAGCATCAATCAGACAAACATCGGCATGACGTGGAATTTAATGGAGACTCAGTCTACCTAAAGATTCGTCCATATCGCGTGAAATCATTAGCCAAGAAACCTTGTGAAAAACTTTCACCTCGTTATTATGGGCCCTATAAAATTCTCCAGAAAATTGGAACGGCTGCTTATAAGCTTGAACTTCCACCATCTTGCAGATTGCATCCGGTTTTCCACGTGTCTATGTTAAAAAAATCTCTCGGGAGTAATAAATCATATTTGGATATTCCATCTAACCTGTCTGAATCTTTGGAATGGCAGGTTTATCCTGAGTGTATCCTCTCTTATCATTACAACAGAGACGGTATGCAAGTCCTCGTCAAGCGGAAAAATCTTCCAAATTATGAAGCTACATGGGAAGATGTAAATACTATTGAACGACAATTCCCAAGCTTCCCAATTGGGGACCAATTGGTCTTCAGGGGAGGGGGTAATGATAAGAATCTTCTACGAGTTTACCAATCCAAGAAAAGGAGAAGAGGAGACTTGAATATCGCCACACGTGCGGGATGAGTCCCACGTGGGAGAATTTGAATAAAGCGCGGGAACGGAGCCGAAATTGGAAGATATAAATAAAGAGAAGAAAGGGAGCAGGAAGGGCAAGATTTCTGTGGACTTCATTCGAGCGCCAGAGATCCTCCTCACGTGTGGTCGCCGATACGGCAAATTCGCTCACCGATCCATGGAGCGATCTCTTCTTTCTTACAATCGGATGTACTGGCTATATTTTCTCAGCTATCTTGTTTCAAACTCTCTACGAGCATTATACTAGTTTTGTTGGACGTTTTCCTTTCGGGTTTCTGGTATTCTCAGTGGCGCCCTCGTTAAGATCCAGTTATTCATCTTAAGGATCTTAACAGAGTGACCAACTTCACATCAAACGGCGATGTTTACTTTGATATGCTCATTTGCATTGAGTCATATGTCTAGATCCATTTATAACTACATTATTGTCCCAAGTGCCTTCTTTACTTTTTACTATTTTCTTATTTTATAGTTGAGTTTTAAAAGGCGACAAAGATTGAACTCTTACATGGTTGAATTTCCACATTATTTTATAAGTTGAAAATGTTTCAGATAATTCACAATGTGCTGCAAGAATCTGCAGGTTTATCTGTGTTCCCATAGGTTCATCATAGTCAGGGAATAATCTTGGGAGCAAATTTTGGTTGGACCTGTCCGGGTTAGATATTGGTCCCAAAGTTTAGGAAAATCAAACTGGTTTCCCCTAATTTCCCCAAAGTAAAAGAGATAATGGCTTCAATGAGGATAGAAATTGGTTTCCCCAAATTTCTATCAGAAGTAATGGCCATCAACACAAGGTTGATCTATGGTGGGTCCAAAAGGACCGTCTCTAAAAGGAGTGAGGGCCAATTTCAAGATGGTGGCGCTTTAGAATTTAGAGGAACTGTATTGTACATGAATGTGAATTCTTAAATGTCTCTTCCAAAAAATGAGACCTACACTACACTGCTCAAAATGTCTGCCTTGAGAGCTGCCTTGGAAGTAAATAACCCCATTTGTTTCTGGTATAACAAACTTAGAGTAAAGAATCAGTATTTTAAACACAGAAACATATTCCTATATTGATCCATCTTAAATTATTGCTGAATAGGCTCCTTTTGTTTGTAATCATATTGTTTGATCAAGTAACAGTTGTTGCCCTGTCAATTCATGACTACCAAAATGGCGACATGGGTGACCAAACCAAAAAAGGGCTATATTGTTCATGTTTCTTGTAACAGGTAGGCCAAAAAAAATTTTATAATTGGATTATGGGTTCCATGTCATAAAACATTCCCTTATAATGCAGAAATGATGATGTTCATTTCAGAATAAATTTAGCAGGGTTACTGTAATAAAGGCTACAAAAAACTTTACAATATTATTTTACTTGTGGGGGTTGAATGAACACATAGAAGCATGTACTCCTGACCATTAAATTCTGTTTTTTTTCCTCTCTCTGAAATTCACATCTCAGTTGATTGTTGTTATCTTCTTATTGCTTACCACATTCTCATAGAAACCTGTAAAACTTGAATCTTAGTTTCACCTAAAGTGGCAGTAATTATTATGTTGGGGATCAACGGTCTTGGTCTCATTTTCAAAAAATCAAAAAGAGATTAAAATGATGGCATAAATTTTAATCTAGAGTCCAATTAAAAATGGTTAGAATTCTATGGTAAAGTGGAATTGAGCCACTAATTCACAAGATCTCTAATCATTGTCTCGGAAAGATTTAGATACATCAGAAGAAGTAACTGCAAGAAGTTAGGGAAAATCAGTAATGTGAGGTTCAGCAGGGAAAAACATATCGGCATATTGATATGATGCAACCATTAATTGTTTTTCAGGAAATAATGGCGAAGTCCATCCGAACCATCCAAAAAAGAATATACACGAGCAAAGCACCAATGGTGCGCGAAGCGCATGCAAAGTAGGGAAGAAAAACAAGTGTGGAGGTTCAGCATTATTTAATTTGATTGGCATCGCCTTCATCGTAACCTCAGAACATTTGCTTTCTAGGCCCAAAGCAGTGCAGTGTTCCTGGCCAAATCAATAATATGGGACAGTGTTTATTAATAAAACTATAGATCCATCCATGTACCCGTAAAAAAATAATTAATATAGTTCAATTTTGAATCCCCCCTGCCCTTCATGAAATGAATCTATTGTAATGGATCGTAGAAAGTTTGTAGTGCTCGAAGCACTGGACTGATTCAGTCGCAGGGATGGGGCCTAGAAGTGCCAATTACCACACCAATTGGCTCTACAGACTTACATAGATAACTCCAGCATAGTGTCTAGCAGAAAGAGTGTTGGGGACTTTTACTTTGTAACCTTATGCCCACCCAGGCTACGCTAACAGACCCTTACTTATTCAGGGTGGATAGTGGAGCCTTAATAAGCACTCTTTAAAGGAAGATCATTGTCCCCGCTTCATTCTCCATAGAGGTCTCTTCTCTACCAAAATGGAAGCTATGCTACAAAGTAAAGCACTCAGCTTTTCCAACTTTTGTGAGGGGCATAGGAAAATTGGAAAAAAAACATACTCACATTTCCAGTTGAAAAGAGCTTGAGAAAGGTTCCGTAGGTTATTCAAGCATTGGATAAGAATGCACTTAGCTGTTACAATTAAATTATGTATGAACCTTCGTAACCGTCAATATTTCTAAACACTATCCAATGGTTTGAAACAAAACTGTATTTGTCATCGTTATTGAGTTAAGAGGAAAGGAGAGGAGAAAGTGAGAGAAAATAAGCTCGTGAGAGAAGAGAAGAGAAGAAATTTAGAGAAGAGAAGCTCGCGAGAGAAGAGAGGAGACGGAAAAAGAAGAGAACATAAGCGCATAGGATGAGATTAATGAATTCCAAAAACTGCTAGAGTATAACATAACTGAAACTGAAGCTACAAACACTTTATAGAGAAAAGAGGTCATTGTTGACTGTAATAACATTAATGAATTCCATTTATCCTTATACATTCCAGAGATCTTAAAATCAAATCTATAGACTATAACAAGGTAAATGAAATCAGCCTTCTTGTTTCAGTCGAGAGATCTGATTCTTATCAGATATTTTGACTGTAGTAGGAATAACAGATTCCATTAATTTTGTTGCAGTCCAGAGATATGATTTTAATCAGATCTCTGGAGTGCAACAGGATAAATGAAGCATCAGTTATAAGACAAGTACATCAAAAACGTTGAAACATCGGTTTGGGAAAAACCATTTTAGACATAGAAATTGCAGGAGTGTTAAAGCTCTTGCTGATGTATATTAAACAGAGAATGGGCCATGAAATATTGGAAGGAAAAATGCATAAAAGCGCACCTTCTTAGAGCAAGAGAGCTTTCAAATTTGCTTAGAAATATTCAGCTGAACTACAAAAAAAAAATCATATATGTTCAGTTTGACAAGAACAGAGGCATATCTGCAGCTGAACTATCAGGATATACTTCTTTAAAAGATCTCAACCAGGGCCATATTTGGAAGGAAGAAGAGGCTTCTGTAACCTGGTTCAATCAGCGGAAGAAGAGGCTTGGGGAGTTAACAATGTGTTAGGTGGCGCAAGGCTGTTCAATCTGACAGAATACCATATTTGGAGGATTGCAGCCGCATTTGAAAGTTTTAGAATATCACACGAAATCACACAATCGCACCGCACAAGGCCATGCTCGATGCACGGTGTGAAGTACTATAGATCTGTTTGATGTGTGATCCGAAAAATTGAAATGAACAGCAGATCGCACTCCTTTCGCACCGATGGCACGAAAGGACAATCCCTAACTAGGGTTTGGCAAGCATCATCAGTTACATCACACATCATGGTGGCGGAATCATGATGGATGACGTGACGGAGACGGTGATGTTGTTAGGCTTATGTGACCGTGACGAATGACGTAGGGGGTGTGACAGGGATGTGACAGTGACAGGGTGTCCAGGATGACGTGACCGAACAGCCGTCACAGATGACAACCGTGCCATTATTTCAAAATACATTAAAAATATTATTTTAATTTTGATTTTCTGTCATTTTTCACAGAAGTCCTTTTTTTCACGCTTGCAAACCGACGTCCCCTATAAATAATTCGAGATATATCCCTTAAATTTTATGTCCTCTAAATTTCCCTTAGTAAAAATTAGGGAATTGAACAATTATAGCACTAACCGTAATATCCTATTTTATTGATAAATTGATGAGAGAGAGCGAACGAGCCACAAACAGAGAGAGAGAGAGAGAGAGCACAAACAGAGAGAGTTTGTGGGAGAGAGCGATAGAAAGAGATAACGAGAGGGAGAGCAAGCGAGACAGAAAGAGAGATAGTGAGAGAGAAAGAGAGAACGAGCAAGCAAGTGAGAGAGGGAGAGACCGACAGAGACCTACGGAGACAGAGACAGATAAACAGAGAGAGAGGGAGGCACAAAGGGTGAACCAGGGAAAAGATAAAAAAGGTCACACAGAGCGAGCGAGAGAGAGAGAGAGAGAGATAGAGAGAGAGAGAGAGAAGGTAAAAAGACAGACCGAGAGAGCTAGAGAGGAGCATGAGAGGGAGATGAACAGAGAGAAAGAGCATGGGAGAAAGACCGACCGAGTAGGGTCTTTTCATGTCACCAGTGATGGTGACACCGTCACGATGACATGGGTATGACGGGATGCCCAATGGGGGGGCGGGTGACAGAACATGACATTTTTTTTTAATATGCTGGGACGCATGATGGGATGGTGACATGACGAAAGATTTGTCATGTCACCGTCTGTCACGTTCTGTCACCCGTTCCATCACGTCCGGGGCGTTACGTCCCGGACGTGCCGTTCCCTATCCCTAACAGGAATGAACAGAGAGAATGGGAAGAAAAAATTGATCACTAAGAAAAAATGAACTGATTAGATGTATGATGGAAATAGGAAAAACATTTTCATACTCAGATCAATCAATGCAGATACAGAGGTGAATGATATGAAAATGAAAAACCAACGAGAATGCTGTCATTAGTAAAACAAGAGGGTTCCATTTAAAATGAAGATAGAGATTCGAAAAATAAAGAGAAGTAGGGTTATTTGTAGTAATTTTTATATATTTATTATTTTCATTTATTCATAATATAACCATTTCTTTATTTAAACAAAACTATTATTGAAATGTGAAATTAACTAGCGAGAATGAGCTATCAATTTTTTTATTTATACCTCACTCATTGGATTAGGAACATACTGGATATTTCAACACGTACATATAAAAATTAATCTATAAACTTTACCAACTAACAAATCAAAAAATGAGATGAATTTAAATAATGAATTAATTTAAAGAATACCGGATCAAAATCAGATGTGTTAATAATAGTAATTGATACATTTGAAATTGAGATTGAAAGCACTTGTTTGGAAAACATATAGAATTTGATAGTTATCAAGAAGGATTTCAAATATCATTTGATATATTTAAAATATTTATTTGAGTGTTGTCATCAAAATAGATTAAAAGGTCTACGGAAGTTGCTTGTCAAGATATTGAGACAATTTCTTGATAATTGATATTAACATTAATCATTGATGAGATGAATTTTTTTTTCTTAATCTGACCATATTGACATGTTTATTAGCATTCATTCAACTATATATGTATTTTATCAAGCTTAAAATGATTAAATTTTTTTATAATAATATTCTGAATTTTCAGCATTTTTACGTATTTTTAGGGATTTTTCAGAAAATAGTTTCTGAAAGGATATAATTTTCTGAGTCAGAATATGATTTTCTGGAATTGTTTGACATTAAATCGGAAAGATATGGTTTTTCTAAGTCAAAATTATATTTATATGTATTTTTGGACTTTTATTTTATTAAATTTGGATTTTACAACTCATTTTGAATATCTTATTTTGCATCGCCATGTCGCCTCATGTTGCCATTCGATGAATCAAAAGACGAGAAATCATAACTAGCGATAGTGATTAGTGACAGCCAATCATGTAGCTAAGCAATTATGTCATTGCGATTAGCGATGCCAAAATTACATTTTAGGAGAAACCACTTTTACTTTGGCCTAGAGTGATGTGGATGAATAAAAAAAGAAGATCTTTATTTGCAATTAATGCATGCGCAAACTGAGGCAGAAAAAAGACAAAAAAGAATAAAGACTTTCCTTATCTCTCTTTGGAATGGTCAACAATGATGGATGGGTAACTTGGCAGCACAACATGGTGCCACCTGTACACGTGGTAGAGCTTTTATTGGATGAAAAAAGGAAGTCACTGACATGGCGAGTGCTGACACGCCGCCACATCAGCTACGAGGAAGTTAAAGTATAAAATATTTAAATAAATAGAATAAAAAATATAAATAGGGTATAAAAAATTATACCCTATTTATATTTTTCTACTATAGGTACACATGGTCGCTCCAAAAAGCGTGAGCACAAAAAATAAGAGAACCAGGAAGCGTCAGCGTCGATGATGAGGAGAGAGAAAAATAAAGAGCTAGGATTAC
The DNA here is from genome assembly GCF_029677425.1 of Wolffia australiana. Lineage (NCBI taxonomy): Eukaryota > Viridiplantae > Streptophyta > Magnoliopsida > Alismatales > Araceae > Wolffia > Wolffia australiana. The sequence continues at coordinate 3,772,833 of NC_135852.1, read as the reverse complement.
TCCAAATTCAAACTGCGGTATATGACGCTCCACAGGTCCGATTGAGCTGAAATTTTCAGCATTGCTTCGTCTCCCCCTCCTTTCTATCATACCATATGATCCATAAGTAGAGGCATGCATCACTGTGAAATTCATCTTGAAAGTGCTTCCTACTCATATAAACTGATCAAAAGATAGTGAGTTTTGAGATCCGTAAAGTGTGCTCTTGGTGTCTGGGGTGTGTGGCAAGAAGCATTAGAGAAAAGGGGGAGCTTACTGGCACTCGTAAATTGCCGTGATCCTAGCAGAACGTAAGGATCTACTGTAAGTATCTTCGCCTTAGCTTGCTCTTTCCCGACATCGTCATTCACTTAATTAGATTCCACTATCACACCACCTCCTTACGTCCCCATAATCTCATCTCTCTATCGTCATATCATTCATTCACTCGATCATTCTCGTATCCGACGCATCCTCTACTTCATTTATGTAACGCTTTGCATAATTCTACTTTCCTTTCCTCTTTTCTTTAATAATAAAAAGTTTGAATTATAACTATTAAAACCTTTGACTTGATATCACTATCGTGCCTATTATATTCTCATCTTTACTCTTCTCGTGTCGATAATCACGATAGTAAGAAAAATGAATCCTTAATCATCTTTTCCTGTGGAGACGATCTGTACTCATCACTAGCTAAATATTCCTAAGTACTGGTAAATATATTTTCATTGAATAATCTCAATTACCGACATCGAGTTAAAACCTTAAAATTAAGATCATCAGTCATATGTATGCATGATTTTATACTTGAGATAATGAAATGTGAATTGACAATTTATATTTTGAGATATATTAATCATTATTAAGAAGAAATTCTTTGAGTGATATTATTATATTGATGAGAATGGTGGAATTTTATACATAGTATCTTCGAGTTTTGTGTTGAATGATAATGATTTAGTGATTTGACTCAAACATATTGTTGTTAATTCATATGGAGCTGACGAACGTGTCGTGAAGAGTTAGAGATTGACTTGCCAAAGCCAATGGATTAAATGGAAAAGTCTACTAATAATGTATTTACGGCTGTTTGCAGGGAAGAGGCACACTGCTGTTGAGAAGGCTTACTCAGAGGCTGTGGTGGTGGCAAAAACAGGACGTATGAAACATCAAAGTAAGCCCAACAGGAGTAGGAAGCGGAAAGAGGATGTATTAAACTCTAGCTGGGGTTGGCATTAAGTAGTGGGGAGATGTCTAAGGAATAACCTAAGACATGGGTGTGAGTGTGGTATACATAGTGATATGTTCATATTGCAATTGGGTACCATTTCTTACACAATTGTACAAAGTCTATTATACTCCTAAGCAACTTGACTACAGGATCTTAGGGTCCCCAAGCTAAAGTTAAAAAGTATATGGTCCAAAGAGAGGATAAGAGGTGAGTGTAGTTCCACTAAAATAAAAAGAAATATATAAATTATGAATAGAATCCGAAGGGCACTAACTTTCCCTCCCTTACTTCATATGACCGCATAAGTTTCTAAGTTGCCAAACGCACGGTATGAAAAATATCAATTTGGTGATCTAGGGGCTGTCTTCCTAGATCTCAAATAGCAGATGATTTCATTAGACAACCTTATGGGTTATTAGAATGCATAATAGTATGGGTGGAAAATTGAGGATTTCCTGTGGAATTCACACAGGCCTATATGAAGGTGACCGAAAGTTTAATTTTAAGCACAATTAATCTTAGGCATTCCCATCCTAGCCATGGCCAAAGCCACCACAGACTACGGAAAGGTAGTAATGGAATGGAAAGAAGGGAGAATTGAATTGAATCTAGAGGGAGAGAGAGGAAAAGAAAGAAAAAGAGCAACAGAGAGCGAGAGTGTGTGTGTGGAAAAGAAAGAAAAAGAGCATCAGAGGGGATGGGGAGGAGAGGGACTAACGAAGTAACATTTTTTCATTAACCTGATCTGAACCAAAGGGTCAGACCAGATCTAGGTCTGAATTTTTTATTCCCATAAAATTTGAGACCTAAATCCTAGTCCAGTCCTATAAATGATGAACCTATTGGAATACATGCTTGCCAAAAGACACTTGCATTCCCTTGGAAATCATCTGAAATGCTTGAGACTTTTACATCAATTAGGAGGAAGAGAAATAAAATAGAAAGAAACCATGTAAAAAGCATTCCACAGAATATAAAAATTTAATAAAACTCATCCACATAGTTCATTAATTGCAACTCTTTCTCATTCTACTATAAAATGATGAAATAGTCGAGTACGAAGAAGGTTATTGGAATAAACATGTAGATAGACATAGAGAAAGCTGGGTAGATAGATACATATAAAGATATAGATAAAGAGGGAGAAAGATTGGTAAGCAAACACTTGAGATATCCAAAATAGAAGAGTATCATTTTACCAAAGTCTAGACAAGGTTTTTTTTTAATTAAAAGGTCTAGAGAAGCTTAAATTACCATTCACCATCTACCCATGCCTCTGCATTCTCATTGTCTTTGATGCCTGTATTACCTTCCTCGTCCTGCAACCAACGCTTCAATGTCATCGCTATGCAAATGTCTTCTTCCTTCAATCCTGAGTTTTTATATCTCACAATATTTTGAGCGATAGAGAATAGATGGACAGAGGGTTTGCTTGTTGGGCAAACTGACAAGAACTCCTTTGCTATCTCAGCCAGCTTCGGAAAGTACACAGCACCAACTTCTCTCCACCAACCCAGTGGCTCATCTTCACACGCGTAAGAAAAATCCAAATACCTGTCCAATTCTTGTGTAGGAACCGGTTTTGACTTCTCATCTCTGCAGGATTTCAAGGATTGAATGGCTTTAACGACAAACTCCGGAGTTGACGGATCATGCGATGCGCTTTGAGAGGATAGTTCGGAGAGAGGGGTGATGTTGTCCGGCTGCTCGCCCGAAGCATTCAAAAGACCTTAAATAAAAGATAATACCTCTGCGTGACAGACGGGATCGATTACAACCAACTTTATAGAAGGATCCAATAATGTCGCACTCGCAACGACCTGGTTGCTCCAAAATAAAATTGAATTCTCCGACAGCTTCATATTCATATCCTCGCAGGCTGACCTGACTGATGAGCATTGTTCTGTAGACAAGAGACTTGTGTTTGTAAAGATTGTGGACGTGTCAAAACTTTTCATTACATCATTGAAGTGCCTTGCCAGTGCATTAAGCACTGCAATGACCTCGCTTACTGTCCTCCTCTTTGATATGCTGAAATAATACATGACCTCTCGAAAGGGCCGGAGGATATCAGCGAGTTCTTTCAGTATAGCCCATTGTTTAGGGGAGACGCTGAAGTTTTTACTGGAAGTGTTGAGGAAGCACAATGCCGCTTTGCCAGAGCCTCTCGTTTGGCGAGGGCGGCATCCAGCATTGCAAATGTCAAGTTCCATCGTGCAGGGCAGAGGTCATCCCATTCATCATACCAATCAACCGCGGGCATCCCAAATGACTTGCAGATATCGAGAAATTTCTCATAATGTCCACTTGAGCTGCAGATCTCATTGATTAGCAGTCTGACTTGGACAACAGCCTCTCCCAGTTCAGTTTTACTGTCCTCTTCAACAACTATGCTTGGATTCGACGGCAGGACATTCAGGCTATTCAATATGGCCTTGACTGTTTGATTGATGTTGTGTATTGGGCAAATCACCAGTCGTTCAACGTTGAATTGCGGATTAACCTCCTTCAATCTCTTTGCAAGAATGTTCATCATATTATTACTCTTGTCGGCATTTAATGTTACTGCGCACACCTATATTGGACAAGACAAATACTTGCATTAGCATTTTGACGTCGAGGAGAAAAAAATAAAAAAGTTAAACAATCTTGCACCTTTGACTTCAGCCCGAATTCATCAAGTGCCTCCAGCACAACTTTGCATAATCTTTCTGCACTGTGAGAATTCACCTCACGAATCGTAAGAAGTTTTTTGCATGAATTCCACTCAGAATCAGCCCAATTTGCTGCGACTGATACTAAGTGCCATTTGGCCTTTGGCGATCTTTCATTTGGACAGGGGTTTGGTTCAGTCCAAGCATCGACGATGAGTGACACTCGGTGGATATCGTCAAACTTATGTTTTAACTTGTTCTTCATCTCCATGCACATTCTCTTCATGCCACCTCTCACTTCTCTGGGGCTGGGGATTTTTAGGTCAGGATGAGCTATACACTCCATCAAATCAACGAATTCCTTACTGGCTACAGTGCTCAAGGGCAAGTCAGTGAGGCATAAGAACTTGATAGTTTGTAACATTGTCTGTTCTGGGCTGATGGGAGGAATATTTGGAGTGTTGTTTGATTCTGCCATAATTTTCCCGGATTGAGGAATGCAGTCCATCTTCATGACTTTTTGTTTAAAAGACATAGCAGATCAGATTTAAACCAAAACGGAGTTCTCCCTAACTTCAGACAAAAAAATTAAGTCAAATCCAAAAGAATTTTTTATACTTTACTATTGCAGCTAGATACCAGTTCATCAATATTTTTTTCCAAAGTATTCCAAATTCAGACGTAAATTCCAAAAGATCATTTTTGTTCAATGTTAAAAAAAAAAAATATTTGTCCAAAAATCACTTCAGAATTCGGATTTAAGACAGAAGGCAGTTGGTCGGCAGCACTATCAATATTCTTCACCATTACATCTTACATTGTTTTATCTTCACAAGGATAATCAAGAAATATTCAGCAGAATAATCAAATGAGGAAGATCTCGCACGGAAAAAGAGAAATCACGAAAATATATTTAGCAGAACACTAGAATATCCTTCCATTTAAGTAAATAGGCTGGAACCGTAAAATCATGAAAGAAAACATCAACAAATATTTTAAAATCCCATAGATGAAAGACAAAGATGGTGGGAAGAAATCATAATCCAATAAAAATCAAACACATCATCCAACAAGAACCAAATAAAATTATACGACAGTGTTTCATGAGAGAAAGATTGAGAAGGAGAATAAGAGAAAAGAATACAGTCAATAATTTCCTCAATGAACCAGGCATGATTTTTAATAACCAAAGTTCATTTTAAATTAAAGTTTTCTTTGAAACTTGAGTTTAATCAAGAACAGAACGAGTGGAATATTCATTGGGATTATAATTCAAACCGAAAACAAAGAATTTTCATAGCTGTTAAGTGGTACCTGGATGACGGCAATGGAGAGCAGTGAGGGCAGTGACCGTGTGGGCTGAACGCGGCTGAGGGTAGAGAAAGAAGGGGAGAGAGAGAGAGAGAGAGGGACAG